>NC_080069.1:92808944-93110966 GCF_949987535.1 Balaenoptera acutorostrata
GCAATTTACCTGAAAAAGAATTTGGAGCAATTATAGTAAAGATGAACCAGTATCTCGGAAATAGAATGGAGGCATGGATTGAGAAAATACAAGAAATGTTCAACAAAGATCTAGAAGAACTAAAGAACAAAAAAACAGAGATGAACAACACAATAACTGAAATGAAAAATACCCTAGAAGGAATCAATAACAGAATAACTGAGGCAGAAGAACGAATAAGTGAGCTGGAAGACAAACTGGTAGAAGTAACTGCTGAGGAGCAGAATAAAGAAAAAAGAATGAAAAGAATTGAAGACAATCTCAGAGACCTATGGGACAACACTAAACGCACAAACATTCGAATTATAGGGGTCCCAGAAGAAGAAGAGAAAAAGAAAGGGTCTGAGAAAATATTTGAAGAGATTATAGTTGAAAACTTCCCTAACATGGGAAAGGAAATAGTCACCCAAGTCCAGGAGGCACAGAGAATCCCATACAGGATAAACCCTGGGAGAAACACACCAAGACACATATGAATCAAAGTAACAAAAATTAAATTCAAAGAAAAAACATTAAAAGCAGCAAGGGAAAAACAAAAAATAACATATAAAGGAATCCCCATAAGGTTATCAGCTGATTTTTCAGCAGAAACTCTGCAGGCCAGAAGGGAGTAGCAGGATATACTTAAAGTGATGAAAGAGAAAAACCTACAACCAAGATTACTCTACCCAGCAAGGATCTCATTCAGATTTGATAGAGAAATCAAAAGCTTTTCAGACAAGCAAAAGCTAAGAGAATTCAGCACCACCAAATCAGCTTTACAACAAATGCTAAAGAAACTTCTCTAGGTGGGAAATACAAGAGAAGAAACAAGACCCACAAAAACAAACCCAAAACAATTAAGAAAATGGTAATAGGAACATACATATCAATAATAACCTTGAATGTAAATGGATTAAATGCCCCAACGAAAAGACACAGACTGGCTGAATGGATACAAAAACAAGACCCATATATATGCTGTCTACAAGAGACCCACTGCAGACCTAGGGACACATACAGACTGAAAGTGAAGGTATGGAAAAAGATATTCCATGCAACTGGAAATCAAAAGAAAGCTGGAGTAGCAATACTTGTGTCAGATAAAATAGACTTTAAAATAAAGACTGCTACAACAGATAAGGAGGGACACTACATAATGATCAAAGGACCAATCCAAGAAGATGATATAACAATTATAAATGTTTATGTACCCAACAGAGGAGCACCTCAATACATAAGGTAAATGCTAACAACCGTGAAAGGAGAAATCGACAGTAACACAATAATAGTAGGGGACTTTAACACCCCACTTATTGACCATCCCACACCAATTGACAGATCATCCAAACAGAAAAGAAATATGGAAATACAAGCTTTAAATGACACAAGAGACCAGACAGATTTAATTGATATTATAGAACATTCTACCCAAACGTGGCAGAATACACTTGCTTCTCAAGCACACATGGAACATTCTCCAGGATAGATCACATCTTGAGTCACAAAGCAAGTGTCAGGAAATTTAAGAAAATTTAAATCATATCAAGCACCTTTTCTGACCTCAATGCTATGAGAGTGGAAATCAATTACTGGAAAAAAACTGTAAAAACCATAAATACATGAAGGCTAAACAGTGCACTACTAAATAAACAAGAGATCACTGAAGAAATCAAAGAAGAAATAAAAAAAATACACTGAAACAAGTGACAATGAAAACACAAAGACCCAAAACCTATGGGATGTAGCAAAAACAGTTCTAAGAGGGAAGTTTATAGCAATTCAATCTCAGCTCAAGAAACAAGAAAAATCTCAAATAAACAATCTAACCCTACACCTAAAGCAACTAGAGAAAGAAGAACAAAGAAAACCCAAAGTCAGTAGAAGGAAAGAAATCATAAGGATCAGAGCAGAAATAAATGAAATAGAAATGAAGAAAACAATAGCAAAGATCCATAAAACTAAAAGCTGGTTCTTTGAGAAGATAAATAAAATTGATAAACCCTTAGCCAGACTCATCAAGAAAAAAAGGGAGATTATGCAAATCAGTAAAATTAGAAATGAAAAAAGGAGAGATCACAACTGACACCACAGAAATACAAAGGATTATAAGAGACTACTACAAACAACTATATGCCAATAAAACGGACAACCATGAAGAAATGGACAAATTCTTGGAAAGGTACAAGTTTCCAAGACTGAAACAGGAAGAATTAGAAAATATAAACAGACCTATCACAGGTAATGAAATTGAAACTGTAACTAAAAATCTTCCAACAAACAAAAGTCCAGGACCAGACGGCTTCACAGGAGAATTCTCTCAAATATTTAGAGAAGAGCTAACACAGATCCTTCTCATACTCTTCCAAAAAATTGCAGAGGAACACTCCCAAATTCATTCTATGAAGCCACCATCACCCTGATACCAAAACCAGAAAAAGATATCACAAAAAAAGAAAATTATAGACCAATATCACTGATGAACATAGATGCAAAAATCCTGAACAAAATACTAGCAAACAGAACCCAACAACATATTAAAAGGCTCATACACCATGATCAAGTGGGATTTATCCCAGGGATGCAAGGATTCTTCAATATATGCAAATCAATCAATGCGATACATCATATTAACAAATTGAATAATAAAAACCATATGATCATCTCAGTGGATGCAGAAACCACTTTTGACAAAATTCAACACCCATTTATGACAAAAACTCTCCAGAAAATGGGATACAGGGAACCTACCTCAACATAATAAAGGCTATATATTGACAAACCCACAGCAAATACACTGAATGGTGAAAAACTGAAATCATTTCCACTAAGATCAGGAACAAGCCAAGGATGTTCACTCTTGCCACTCTTATTCAGCATAGTTTTGGAAGTCCCAGCCATGGCAATCAGAGAAGAAAAAGAAATAAAAGGAATACAAATTGGAAAAGAAGAAGTAAAACTGTCACTGTTTGCAAAGGACATGATACTATACATAGAAAATCCTAAAGATGCCACCAGAAAACTACTAGAACCAATCAATGAATTTGGTAAGGTTGCAGGATACAAAATTAATTCACAGAAATCTCTGATATTCCTATACACTAAAAAAGAAAAATCAGAAAGGGAAATTAAAGAAACAATTCCATTCACCATTGCAACAAAAAGAATACCTAGGAATAAACCTACATAAGGAGGCCAAAGACGTGTACTCAGAAAACTATAAAACACTGATGAAAGAAATTAAAGATTACATAAACACATGGAGAAATATACCATGTTCTTGGATTGGAAGAATCAATATTGTGAAAATGGCTATACTACCCAAAGCAATCTACAGATTCAATGCAATCCCTATCAAACTACCAATGGCATTCTTCATAGAATTAGAACAAAAAATTTTACAATTCGTATGGAAACACAAAATACCCTGAATAGCCAAAGCAATCTTGAGAAAGAAAAATGGAGCTGGAGAAATCAGGCTGCCTGACTTCAAACTGTATACAAAGCTACAGTAATCAAGACAATATGGTACTAGCACAAAAACAGAAATATAGATCAATGGTACAGGATAGAAATCCCAGAGATAAACCAGTGCACATATGGCATGTGTTTATGACAAAGGAGGAAAGAACATACAATGGAGAAAAGACAGCCTCTTCAATAAGTGGTGCTGGGAAAACTGGACAGCTACATGTGAATGAATGAAATTAGAACACTTCCTAACACCATACAGAAAAGTAAACTCCAAATGGATTAAAGACCTAAATGTAAGGCCAGACACTATAAAATTCTTAGAGGAAAAACACTCTTTGACATAAACCACAGAAAGATCTTTTTTGACCTACCTCCTAGAGAAATGGAAATAAAAACAAAAATAAACAAATGGGACCTAATGAAACTTAAAAGCTTTTGCACAGCAAAGGAAACCATAAACAAGATGAACAGACAACACTCAGAATGGGAGAAAATTTTTGCAAGTGAAACAACAGACAAAGGATTAGTCTCCAAAATATACAAATAGCTCATGCAGCTCAATATCAAAAAACCAAACAATTCAATTTAAAAATGGGTGGAAAACCTAAATAGACATTTTACCAAAGAAGACATACAGATGGCCAAGAGGCGCATGAAAAGATGCTCAACATCACTAATTATTAGAGAAATGCAAATCAAACCTACAATGAAGTATCACCTCACACCAGTCAGAATGGCCATTATCAAAAAAATTTAGACACCATAAATGCTGGAAAGGGTGTGGTGAAAAGGGAACCCTCCTGCACTGTTGGTGGGAATGTAAATTGAAATGGTCACTATGGAGAACAGTATGGAGGTTCCTTAAAAAACTAAAAATAGAACTACCATATGACCCAGCAATCCCACTACTGGGCATAAACCCTGAGAAAACCATAATTCAAAAAGAGTCATGTACCACAATGTTCACTGCAGTTCTATTTACAATAGGCAGGACGTGGAAGCAACCTAAGTGTCCATCAACAGATGAATGGATAAAGAAGATGTGGCACATATATAGAATGGAATATTACTCAGCCATAAAAAGAAACGAAATTGAGTTATTTGTAGTGAGGTGGATGGACCTAGAGACTGTCATACGGAGTGAAGTAAGTCAGAAAGAGAAAAACAAATACCGTATGCTAACACATATATATGGAATCTAAAAAAAAAAAAAGGTTCTGAAGAACGTAGGGGCAGGACAGGAATAAAGATACAGACATAGAGAATAGACTTGAGGACACGGGGAGGGGGAAGGGTAAGCTGGGACGAAGTGAGAGAGTGGCATGGACATATATACACTGCCAAACGTAAAATAGATAGCTAGCGGGAAGCAGCCGCATAGCACAGGGAGATCAGCTCGGTGCTTTACGACCACCTAGAGGGGTTGGATAGGGAGGGTGGGAGGGAGGCTCAAGAGGGAGGAGATATGGGGATATATGCATGCTTATGGCTGATTCACTTTGTTGTACAACAGAAACTAACACAGTATTGTGAAGCAACTATACTCCAGTAAAGATTAAAAAGTAATAATAAAAATTTTCAAAATAATAATAAAGTCTAAACTTTTTTTTACCTTTGTGCTTAGTCCAATTTCACTTGCTCACAGGGTCCTCCGTGCAGAGGCCTTGCACCAGGCACTTCACACCAGAGTTAGTAGTGTGAGAGGATTGTGCGGACACCTCAGCTCCGGCTGCGAGCAGAGACGCTGCACAGGACGCTCAATTCAAGATGGCGGCGGCGGGCCGTGTGCAGAGACGCTGCACCCGGCACTGCGATCTGGAGCCTAAGCAGCACATCTGCGCCTGCCCCGGTGGACTCCGCCCCCTCCCCGCTGACAAGAACGCTATAAAGCAGACCTGCTGACGGCCTGTCAGGGAGAGCTTGTACTCTAGAGGGTGAGCTTGCAGCTCTCTATTCTTTCATCAAAGAATTAAACGTTCCTTTGCTTCTGAACCAAACTCCGTCTCCTTCTGTTGGCTTGAACGACCCCAGGCAGGAGGACTCTTGTTGGGGCCCAACTGGAAATAGCCAAATAGAATGAAACAAAATAAATTGCAATTTTCACTAGGGTGAAAGTGTAATGTCTATAAATATAAGAAAAAATCCGGGAGTGTGTCAACCCCCTTCCCAGTTTCATAGGGCATGAAAAATGAAAGAATGAGTAGCTTCCCCTGGGGAAATCCACAGAGGGCAATCCAGATCTCAGCAAATGAGGGGGGTGGATGGGGAGCAGTCCACAGTGAAGCAGGGACCCAGGGCACAGAGGAGAGAAGTGGGAAGTCAATAGTGAGAGGAAGATTGGATCATTCAAGTAATTAGAGGGACACCAACAGGAGAAAAGGAGAGTCAGGTGTGGCCTTTCATCCTGTGATAGAGAATTGCAGAGATGAGAAGCCTGGTTAGAAGATATTCCCCCACCCCACCCCCCATCAAATATTCTAACTGTGGCCCAGACTCGGTGAGCATCTCAGGTAGTGTCTGCCTAGTCTCAGGGAGACCACGAGGACTGCTAAAGGTTTGCAAACCGATTTCCAGAGCCTTGCTCTTGTCTCCTAATACTTGGAGGAAAAAAAAAAAGAAGTATTCTTAACTCATCCCACATTAATGTTTTATCCAGAATAAATTTTGCAATTAAAAAAATCAACTCTCAATCTTTTAAAATATGTTCAGTTAAAATGTGCAAAACAACTATTATCTTCTTGTTTTAAAGAGAAACAGAGAAGCCTTTACATCTGCTTTTTTATATTTCACAGGAGAAAAAAAATGGAGCAAATGATGTGATTGAAGCCAAGGTTGTCTATAAAGTGTGAAAGCACTTCCTTTCCTTCCCAGGAGCCAGGGCTAACTCTAGGAGGGAGAGGAAATTAGCATGAAAGTTTTACTTAAATTACAAGATGGGTGAAGACCTTGCCCAAAGACGGTATCTCCGTGTCTCCTGTGACAGACAATGAATGGCTTTCAAGACCAAGGCCATTCTCTGTATTATGTAAATAGTTTCCAAGAAGCTCATAATCTGTTCTATTGGAATAAGTGTGATGGTGCTGAAAGCATGCTGACCCAGGAGTTTAGAGGGTCTGCTGGGTCTGTCTTCACTCCACTACCTATGCATTGTGTAACTTTCAGTTAGACCCTGTTTCCTCATTTTCAAAAAAAAAAAAAAAAAAAATCAGAACCTATGCCACAGAGTTGCTATGAGGATTAAATAAGATGATGATGGGAAAATTGCTTTGTAAGATGGAAAGCACCAGATGCATATTTGTCTATACTAGGGTGGGCTGGAACTGATGCTTCTGCATCTACTGACTAACTCTTGGCCAAAGGAGTGAGCAGAATGCAGTGGGGCAGAAACTTTGGGCAGGCAGGATCCTGAATGCTTTTTGAATCACACCGATGGGAACCCTTCCTTTATCTGCCTATAACTGCCCTGATTCATCCATTTGAAAAATTTTCAGAGTAAGAGTAAGAAAATACACAGTTGTTACAATTTTCTTCACAATCTAGTCAAGAAACAATAGAGCTTTTTTTCTTAATCACATTAAAGGTTCATACACATAATTCAAAGGTCATCTGCCAGAAACACATACCACCAATATTACATATATGTATTTATACATACACATATATGTATATATGCACAGATACATACATAAATATATACATACGTATACATATACAATTATATGATTATATATTATAATTCCTTATATTTAATTCCTGCTGCACATCTCCATCTGGACGCCCACCAGTTCCTTAAACTCAAAGCCCAAAGTGGAGAATGAAACTTAGTGGTTTAAGGCAATGTATTGTTTCTCACAACTCTGTGGCTTGTCTGGATGGCTCTTCTTGCGTGGGATTATTCGTGTGGCCACACTCAGCTGGCAGATCTGCTGCGGGCTGGGCTCAGCAGATGCTGTTGACTGGAGGCCTCCGTCTCCCTCCACAGGGCCTTGGGCTTTCTCATGTGTCTCAAGACACAACAAGAAGAAGCATTGCAAGGGTGTGAAAATGGAAGCCACAGGCACTTCTGAAAGCCTAGACGCTGAAGCCATACAGTGTCACTTCAGCTGCATTCTACAGGTCAAAGCAAGTCATAGGGCCAGCCCAGATCCAAGAGAGAGAGGAAACGGGCTCCACCTGATGAGAGAAGCAGCAAGTCTCACTGCAAAAGGCATACAAGATGGGAGATGTTGCAGCCATCTTCGGAAATAATTTGCCACATCTGATTCCAGCCTTCTTCCTTCTTTCCTTCCTTCCTGTTCATTAAACTTATAATTACTAAGCACCTGCTATGAGCCAAGCCCTCTTCTAGATGCCAGGGATACACTCATGAATGAGACACATGAGACCCCTACCCAGGTGGAACTGAAATTCTAGTGGAACTAAGCTAATAGATGAAGGAGCTCATTTTAGCTTGGGATAAAGGGTGAGGTGAATAAGGACTGAGGTGGGAGATGAGCAGGGCAGAGAGACTGCCTTAGATTGGCCATCAAAGAAGCCCCTTGAAAGAGAGGACATTTGAGCTAAACTTGGGCACAGAGATCCACAAAAGCCCTGAGGCAGGAGCAGATTTGGGCATGGCTGCAGCATAGTGAGCTGGGGGAGAATGGCAAAGCGTGTTTTCTATATTAGCCACCGACAAAACTGGGCATCAAACTTGCAAGCTAGAAATGTCAGTGTCATCCTCAACTCCTCTCTCTCTCTCTTATCCCCAGATTCACTGGGGCCCAAGTCCAGGTGATTCTTCTAAAACCTCTCAGGTGGGTCTCTTCCTTTCCATCTCTATTATCACTCTTCTTGGACTCTTTCACCTGGATCTGGGACTCACTCTCTTGCCTGCCTCTGTTCTCTTCCCACTTTAATCCAGTCTTCAAAAAGTTGCCTGAATGATCACTTGAAGATATAGCTCAGATACAGCTCAAAAACCCTCAGTGGCTCCCCATTGCCACTGGATGAAGTCCAAACCTCTTCACTTCTCTTTGGAAGTCTACATAATATGGCCCCCTGTTTACTTTTTGAGCGTGTCTCCCCACTCTGTGTCTAGACTCTGTTGTGAGAGGGCCGTTCTTTTGAGGTTGAAGTATTGCCCTCTCCTAAAATGCAAGTGAAATGAGAACTGAAGCCATAATCTGCCATTAATCTTTCAGCATGCATTAGGAAAGCAGATGTTTCTAAAGTCAGCTCCTCTAGACAGCAGAAAATTGGACCAGAAAGGAATCAAAGTGAAGAGGGAGGAGGGAAGAGATAGGCTCAGTGCTAGGAGTAAGGATCAAGTTTAAGTCTGAACCTGAAGTGAGTAGCTCTTGGGGACAAGTACATGAATAGTGGGGGTGAAGGAAAGATCTAGAGTCACTGACAGAAAGTGGAACGGTAATTCACATATCATTCATCATTCATGGAAGGCCAGAGCTGAAAATGACCTTGGAGGTCCTCAAGTCCCACCCCTTACCACACAGAGGAGGGTAACCAACCCAGAAAGGGTAAGTGCGTTGCGCTTGGTCCCACAGCTAGTCCGTAGGAGATCCAGCCTGGCCCTCAGCCCCCAGACTCCCAGGCTGTGCTGTCTCATCTCACTTCCCTCTAATCCATCTTCCCACCCTTTCTAGGGTGGAATGACCTCATGGAGTCAGGCCCAGAAACAGGGAGCCTGATGTTGCTGTAGAATGTAACAAAAAGCCAAGGGGAGGAGGGTTTTCTCCAGCCATCGGGGTTATACTTTCCCTGGCTTACAATGGAAGCACCCAGGTCCAAAGCGTCTGGGTCAGAGACAGAGGCTCCTTATCTTTGGCTGTGCTGATGTGACACATCAAGAAGCTGACAGGAAAACAACCAAGTCCATTTATTTGACTGCCATGATAAGTGAACTGGATCAGCTGCGCAGCCGGGCCAAGGAATTGCTTGGAAAGATGTCATTAGAGTGACCAAGAGAAAAAAATCACCCCTGGCAGCCAACCTAGTGGCCTCTTACAGCTAAAAATAGCCGTAGCATCATAATCTTTCTAAAGTGGTTTCACATCCATTATATCAAATTCACCACCCAACACATCTGTGGGGTAGGTACTATTTTCACTATTTAAGGATGAGGAAATGAGAAACAGAGGGCACACTCAAGGTCACATGAGCTCGTAAGTAGAAGAGTTGGAATTTGGGCACAGATCTTATGATTTCAAATCCACATGACTAATATTATTTAACCTTAAAAAGGAATGAAATTCTGACACAGGTTACAACATGGGTGAACCTTGAAGACATTATACTAAGGGAAATAAGCCAGACACAAAAGGACAAAAATACTGTATGATCCCACTTATATGAGTTACCTTGAGCAGTCAAATTCATAGAGACAGAAAGTAATGTGGTGGCTGCCAGGGGTTGGGAGGAGGAGGGGAATAACTATTGTTTAAGGGGTACAGAGTTTCAGTTGGGAATATGAAGAAGTCCCAGGGATGGATAGTGGTTAAAATGGTAAATTTTATGTTATGTATACTTTACCCCAATAAAAGATAAAATTGAAAAATATTTTTTCAAAATCCACATAAATGCAGTATTACCTGTCTTCTAACAATTCTATTTCTAAATCATAGTTTGTAGAATGCTGGAACTGAAAGGAGCCCTTAGTTTACGGAAGAGGAAACTGAGGCCCTAAGAGGGACACTGATGAATGTGGGTCAGTCAGGAGGTTAGGATCAGAGCATGTCCTCCCAGCTCTCCCAGTGCTTTCTGGCCTAAGTCACCTCTGCCTGTTCTCAAACCTCCATGGCTAGTGTCTCAGTCAGACACTTGGGCTGCCGTAACACAATGCCACAGACTGGGGGGTTTAAACAACAGAAATGTATTTTCTCACAGTTCTGGAGGCTGGAAGTCCAAGATCAACGTGCTAGCCAATTCAGTTCCTGGTGAGAACCCTCTTCCTGACTTGCTGATGGCCACCTTCTAGCTGTGTCCTCACATGGCAGAAAGAGAGAGATAGCTCTCTCTCCACCTCTTCTTATAAGTCCACCAATCCTGTCATTTCAGGGCCCCACTCCTATGACTTCATTTAACCTTAATTACCTCCTGAAAGCCCTATCTACAAATGCAGCCACTTGGGGGAAGGGTGGTTAGGGCTTCAACATATGGATTTTGAGGGAAACAATTGAGACCATAGCAGCTAGCCACCTTACACTAGGCACTCACCACATGCCAGGCCTTGTGCTTTTGCCGGAGCCTCCTCTCATCTTTCCAATCTTTCACTGGTGGAGTGCCCCTGGACTCAATCTTGGCTCTCTTCTTTGCCTATATCCACTACCTGAAATGACTGAGGTCAGTTCCACGGCCTTCTCACAGTCATGTCTCCAGTCCTGATCTCGCCAATGAACTCAACATTTCCTTACTTGAAGATGCTAATGCATCTCAGATTTATACCTGAAACTAAACTCTTGATTGTTCTCCCCCAAACTTGTCCCTAGTTCATTTTCCCCCATTTTAGCAACCCTATTCCACTTGCTCGAAGTCAGCCTTTGACATTTCTCTTTCCATTCCAGGAAACCCATTTGCAAATCCTGTGAGCTCTGCATTAAAATGATTATTTCTCAATTCTAATTCTGGGTATTTTTCTGAAGAAAATGGAAACATTAATTTAAAATATATATATACACCCCTATGTTCATCGCAGCACTATTTACAATTGCCACGATATAGAAGCAACCTAAGTGTCCATTGATAGATGAATGGATAAAGAACATATTCCTCAGCCATAAAAAAGAATGAATCTTGCCATTTGCAACAACATGGATGGACCTTCATGGTATTATGCAAAGTGAAATAAGGCAAACAGAGAAAGACAAACACTGTGTAATTTCCTTTATATGTGGACTCTAAAAAAACAAACAAATGAACAAACAAAACAGAACAGAAACAGACTCATAGATACAGAGAACAAACTGGTAGTTACCACAGGGGAGGGGTTGGGGGGACAGGCTAAACAGGTGGCAGGGATTAAGAGGTACAAACTTCCGGGCTTCCCTGGTGGCGCAGTGGTTGAGAATCTGCCTGCCAATGCAGGGGACACGGGTTCAAGCCCTGGTCCAGGAAGATCCCACATGTCGCAGAGCACCTAAGCCCGCGCCTCACAACTACTGAGCCTGTGCTCTAGAGCCCGGGAGCCACAACTACTGAGCTCACGCACCACAACTACTGAAGCCCGCGTGCCTAGAGCCCATGCTCCACAACAAGAGAAGCCACAGCAATGAGAAGCCCGTGCACCGCAACGAAGAGTAGCCCCCGCTCGCCGCAACTAGAGACAAAGCCCGCGTGTAGCAACTAAGACCCAACGCAGTCAAAAATAAAAATAAATAAATTAAAAAAAAAAAAGAGGTACAAACTTCTAGTTATAGTTTGTGGCCCTGTTTCTTCATCTTCAAAGTCAGCAGCAAAGCATCTTCAAATCTGTCTCTGACTCGTTCCTGCCCGCCCCCCACCCCGCCTCCTGCCTCCTTCTTCCAATTCTAAGGACTTTTGTGACTACACTTGGCCCATCCCATTAATCCAGGATAATTTTCCTATTTTAAGGTCAGCTGATTAGCAACCTTAATTCCGTCTGCAACATCACTTCCCTTTTGCCACACAACCTAACATATTCACAGGTTCTGGGGATAAGGACATGGATACCTCCGGGGGTGCCAATATTCAGCCAACCTCAACACTCAATAAATAGTTTATAAATAAATGAATGATTAATTATCTAATTTCACTCATTCAGCAATCCCTTAAAATCAGTGCTATTATTCTCCCTTTTTACAGATGAAGGAAATAAAGCCTGAAATGTTAAGTCACTTGCACTTAGCTAGTTCACCTAGCTAATAAATAACAAAACAAAATTTCAAATATAGACAGGCTGACTTGAATCAGTCTCTGACTGCCCCCACTTGCTTCATTTTCTTGTAATTGTCAACTCAATCTCCCGCACTAGACTCAGAGATGCTAGAGGGCAGAGACCATGGCTTTGCATATTTGCAACCCCAAAGCTCAGCCTAGGACCTGGCAAACAGCAACAAGAGCAACAACGGTAATAACAGTGGGAACGTATTGAGCACTTGACATGTGCCAAGCACCGTTATAAACATTTTATCTGCACCCCAAAATATTTGTTGAGTGCATGTTGTATGGATAAAACCATCTTTTCTCACTAAATCTCATTTTTAGCCCTATCTAATACTCAAGCTCTATACTAAATGTGTAAATTAAGTCATATTGGATTGGAGAGGCTCTAAAATATCATCAAGAGTAGGTTTATTTCTGTCTTCTGGTCTGAATCCAGAATCCCAACTCATCATCAATCAGTCTGTCTAATGAATGAACATTCACTGTGAATAGATTTATCCATTCTAGATTAAGACTCTGATTTGACAAACTAGAAAATAATGACTAAGATACACAGAGGTCTTCCCAGTTCCCTAAGCACACTCACATATATATTTAACTCTCAGCATGGCATTGTACATAGGGGAAGAACATATTATTACTCCCACTTCATGACATGAAAGCTTAGACTCAGAAAACCTACATAGCTTGCCCAAGGTCATCCAAGTAGTGAGGACCACAGTCCAGATTTCCTCCTTCTAACTCCACACTTTTCTGCTGTATTGTGCTGCCAAGTAGAACATCATATGCCTTTTAGAACGGGGACTGCCCATGCAGACTGGCAAAGCTCAGCGTCCATGCGGATTCACGGGGACTGTGCCAGCTCCTCGAATCTGGTTTACCCACTCAGATCACCCAGCCCTCCCGATTACGAGGTTTACAATTTCTCAGTCTGCACAATGAAAGAGAGGCCCTATGAATTCAAATCACTCCATAAAATCTACCAAAAAAACAAGTGGGGGAGCAGGGAAGAGGGAACAATTGCCATTGGGATGGCTTTTATTTGCCCTGAAAAATAATATTTTTACTGAATATAAATTCTGCAAGAGATTCAGGGGAAGAATTTAACAGGTTTAGGAGATTTCTATTCTGTTTTCTTTTTATCCACTTTTCTAAGCATCCTTTCTATTTCCACTGTGCTTTGAAAAGAGTGCAAGAGGACTCAGGCTCTGGGATAAAGAGAGAAAGAAGAATCCTAGAGTTACAGAGCCTGGCTAACCCCTTTTCTGTGAAGCTCTGTGTGCTCCTTTGTGCAGTAGTGAAGAGATGGGAAGAAAAGAATTGTCCCCACATTATCCACCACTAGGCCAGCCAAAAGGACCTCTGACTCAAGGAGTGAACCATACCCACTACAGCCTCATTCCCCTTGCATCTTTGTTGCCAGATGACACTCTCAGAGAACTCTGTCCCCACAGCAATTCTCCATGGTTTTGGGGTCAGGAGCTGCCACGGGAAAAGTATCCAATTCCACTTTCACACACTTGTGGTGTCAGCAACCCAAATATGGAGGTCTATTTTAATCGCATTTTCACTACTCAAAGGCAACAGTGCAGGGAAAGAAGCCCACTTGTCAGAATCAATGAAGAAATCTTCCAATTCATTTCTAGGCTATAATCATACTGAATTCACCTCACCAAACATCCTATAAGGTTTGGTGTTCCAAGCGACTGTGGGGTGTCTAAGTCCAACCCACATTGCATACTCTAGCCAGAGAGAATTTTCTAAAGCACAGATTTCTTCCTGTCAAGTCTGTTCTCCAAATTGTCTCCAGAGTGATTTTTCTAAAACATACACTCATTTATTCCACAAGAACATATTCAGTTGCTATTAGGTGCCAGGCACTTACCTAGGTATGGTGAGTGATCAAGGCAAGCAAGTATCTGTGTTTGTCTAGAGAGAGGAGACAATGTTAATCAAGTAAACAGATAAACAAGATTAATCAGATAACTTAGTAATAGAAAGAAATCAAAGTAAGTCTTGGGATAGAAAGTGACATGGGTGGAGTGATACTTTGGTGGTAAGTCACATTTGAACCAAGGCCTTAGAGACAAGAAGGAAATTATGCCAAGATCTAAGAGAACAGCATTCCAGACAAAGGAAGGAGGAAATCCAAAAGGTAGAAATGAACATGGTTGTTTGCAGAACACAAAGAAGGCCCAGGAGGCTGGAAGATACAATTAAAGGGAGAGTAGTGGGAGTTGAGGCAAGAGAAGAGAGGCTGGGACAGTAGTGGTAGAAAAGCAAATACACAGGTAGGCTCAAGACGTAGCTTGGAGGTAGATCTCATAGCACTTTCTGATTGATTTGACACGGGACATAGGAAAAACATAATCAACGATGACTCTGTGTTTTGGGGTTTGAGCAACTGAGTGGATGGTGGTGTCATTTTGAGTGGGGGCAAGAAGGGAACAAAGGTGGGAGAAAAACAAGTGTTTTGCTTTGTCTGTGTTACATGTAAAATGTTCACTAGACATTCAAGTGAAAGTATCAAGTCAATAGCTGGATACATAAATCCAGAGGTAAACAGACAGTCTGGGGGAAACATAAATGTAAGTGTGTCATTGGCATATATCCTTGTTACTTGCAGCAGTGAAATTCCTGGGGAGAAAGGATAAAAAGAGGGAACAGCAGAGCCCTAAGGCACTCCAATATCCAGAGGTCTAGCAGTGGAGGAGGACCAGCAAAGGACAGTAAGAGAGGGTGGCCAGTGAGGTGGGAGGAAAACAAGGGGAATGCCACACAAAGACCCAGGAAAAGAAAGTGATCAAGAAGGAGGGAGCAGTTAACTGTGTCAAGTGTTGCTAAGAAGTTTAGTTTAAAAAAAAAAAAAAAAAAAAAGGAAGAGAAGTGATCAGTGGCTTTAGCAAAATGGAAATCCCTGGTGACCTTGAGAGCAGAGGTTTCAGTGGGATGACTCACTCCTGCCTGGCACGGCACTCACAGCCCAGACTGGGGCTGGCAGATGCCTTCCAGGCTAGTGAGCACATGCTACAGGGTCCTAGATGAAAGGACACATGACAGTACCTCCTGGAGGGGAAGGTTTTATGCACAAGGGATGTCTGAGCTCTTACTTTAAGGTGCAAATGCGTTTACAGAGTGAGGAAAGCATGGGGGTGGCAGACAGGTGGGAGGATGGTGAAGGACATCAAAAGTGGAGGGAAGAAAACCTATGTGAAGGCACAATTGTGAAAGGACTTCGTATGCCTTGGGATGGTGCAGTGGGTGAATGGTGGCCCCCAAATAATATGTCTATATCCTCACACCTGGAACCTGTGAATGTGATCTCATTTGGAAAAGGGGTCTTTGCTGATGCAATTAAGGATCTTGAAATGACTTCATCCTGGATTATTATGACAAATATCCTTGTGAGAGAAAGGCAGAGGGAGATTGGAGACAGGAGAGAGGGGAAAGACCCACAAAGGCGAGGCAAGGATGGAGGCGGAGATGGGAGGGATGCCACCACTGCAGAGCCATGGAAGCTAGAAGAGGCAGGGACGGATTCTCTCCTAGAGCCTTCAAAGAAAGCACGGACCTTTCAACCTTGACTTCAGACTTCTAGTTTCTAAAGGTATGAAAGAGTATATTTCTGTTCTTTTAAGCCACCAAGTTTGTGATAATTTGCCTCAGCAGCCCTAGGAACCTAATACAGATAGACAGAAGTTCATTGTGGCAGGCGTTCAGGATGTTTTTCTGGGTGACCAGTGACCCTTCTGTTACCCTTTTCTATCAGATGTGGATCTGAGCCATGCTCTCCTTCCTGGGTAGCAAAGAAAGCAGCCACTTACAGCTAGCCTGGCTTCTTTACAAGGAAAGCCAAGGCCTGTTAGTCAAAACCAGACATAACAGTGAGGACACCTAGGTTTCTAAAAGAGGCAAGGCCAAAATATGCTAATGGAAGGGAAAATCCTTTCCTCTATAGGACTTCAAATGGGGTGGACTCATTTTAAAAACAGATCAAAAACCCACTGCTGCCTGGGTGAGGCACATCTGCCTGGTAGGTAAGCATAAAGAAATCAGCCACCGCTCTCAGCAAAGATGATCTGAACTGGAACTGTGGACTCGCAATCACCCAGGGGACCAGAGCCATCCTTACCTCTCACTCTGGGACCTGCTGAAACCTGAGGTGTCACTCAAATTTGTGAGATCAGAGAGAGGTGGAGGAGGTTGTTGGGCAGAGGTGTGCAGTGAGGGCACCACGCCACAGAGGAGAGCATGTGGGGAAAGGGGACTCCACAGAGACAGGAACCCATCAGTGGAAAGGAGACATCGTCCAGGAGGACTTGAGGCCCCCTGTGTGGCGTAAAAGAACAAGGAATCAGTATCCAGATTTTGTGTCTTGATACTGTATGTCCCTTCTTAGATCTGGGAAAGAACCTCATAGAATGACACCATTGTCCACTGTCCGGCTGACGGGTCTGGTGAAGGCTGGTGGGGCAGGCTGGGGAGGGAACCCCGGGTCTGGTGAAGGTCTTAGGTGCCTCTATTCTCTGGGACTGGAGGGGCGCTGTGTCTTGCACCACCCCACCTTCCCCACCTCCCCACCCGAGTTCCTATGTGAGAGAAGTCACCTTGGGCGATGACAGCAGCAAAGAAACCCCTCCCCAACTAAGCTGGGAGTAAAACCAAGGTACTGAGGTTTTCCAGCCATGATTAGATTTGCTTTATATAGCAATCACTCTAAGAGCAGTGTGGAAACTGGAGTGCATGGGAAGAAACTGGTAACAGAAAGATCACATTCCAGAATGTTTAAATAACAGTCCAAGAGAAGGATGAAGACGACCAGATGAAGGCAGTGGCAGTGTGGGCAGAAGCGCTCACTGAAGAGGGGGCCCTAACTTGGGAGACTGAGCTGAGAGCTGTTCTGTTAACCAAGATCTGGACAGAGGCGAGGGGCAGGATTCTCCACCTGATCCCTTTTCCCAGAAAACCGGGCTGTTGGAACACCAGGGCTCCTCAGGGGTCAAGAGAAATCCTGGGCATTTCCGTGTTTGAGGCTTTTGGTGCTTTAAATAAAAAGACAGAAATGCAAAAACAGGGCCAAATAAACCATGGTACCTCTGAAATATTTCCTTTTTAAAAATTATGGCTTTTAAACTGCATGCACAATGCAATGCATGTTTGTTTACTCTTCAAAGGCAATCATAGAAATTATCAATTTATTTATTATACCATCAGGGCTTTGGTCTCATAAAGAGATGCAATTTTCAGTTGTACGATGAGAGTCTTCTCTCAGGCTTGGCAGTGTCTCGCTGAGACTGTGTGCATAACCCCGATTAGAGATGAGGTTAAAAATAGACATCGGGGGCTCGACATGCATGTGAGACCTAGGCACACAGTCCACTGGATAGACACGGGGGCCTGGATGTGGATGTCGAATCCTAAAAAACCGCCCAAAGAAATAATTAATCCAAAGGTGCTGGCTGGAAAGACCTAGAAGCCAGAGAGACCAGGCTGAGAGTAAAAGCAAGAAGCAAGAAGCAAGTAGAGCCCAGAAGCACCCCCAGACCCACCAGCTGGCAGCCACATGGGTGGGGATATGCTCTGAGACTTTAAGGAGACAGCCTGGGGCTGAATCACTTAGTCCCTCCAGCCAACTGGGCAAGAATAAAAGCACATTTCATAGGAACGCAGAGCTGCTGATCAGGTGGGAATTTGTCTCCCTCCCATAGTACTCTTTTGAGCCTTAAGTCCACTAGAGTGGCCTTTCTTGATTAGGATTCTGATCTATATTTGCTTATTCTCTTATCTTCTATCTCTCTCTCCCGGCACATGTACGGTGGGGCAGTAGAGAGCAGTGAGAAGAGCACTGGCTTCGAGGTCACACAGATCTAGCTTCAAATTCTTGGGCACAGCAGTGCATTATTCTGAGCCTTGGTTTCTCTACTTGTAAGATGGGGACGATAGTAGTAACCGCATAGGATTTGTTGCAAAGATAAACAGATAATGGTTGTGAAGGTGCCTTGTGATCGCAAAGCATCACAGGCACTAGCCCAAAGTGAGGTCATGCTTATTGTAGTTGGTGTGGGGAACTCCCCCGGCCCAAGACGGGGAGTCAGGGGTTGTAGCCACACCATCATAACTTGCAACCTAAGGTTCCAAGCAGCCATAGCTCCCTCCCTGTGACTCAGTGCCATGAGACGCCTTCACCCCAACTTCTCTTTCTCTGAGGCCCATAACTACCTGTTTCACTCCAACTGGCTCTCGCATGGCCTAATTTGGATCTGTTTTTCCGTATATATGCCTTGAGCACCATCCTGAGCCCAGGTCCCCTTTCACCACCATACCTGCCCTACAAGGGCCCTCGCTTGGGCACTGACTGTGAACATACCTGGTCTCTATTGGTGGGAGGAGCAGAGTGAGGAGGGGAAACGCGGTCACACTGACCCTTCACCAAGTATGCGCCCATGGACAAGGCTTCACGTTTCATCCTAGTTGTTCTTCAAAGCCCAGCTAGCATATAACCTCCTCCAGAAAGCTCCTTGATGTTCCAGATGTTCTGAATTCTGAGTCTCATCTGCTTCCTCTAACGGTCCTGAGAACTCTGGGCCTTAAATGATTATGATGTGAATTCATATAGATATTTCTCCTGCCATACCATGCACTCCTTGATTTATCTATGATTTACATAGGTATCCTTCACAGTGCTGGACATATAGTGGATGCTCAGTAAAGTTTATTGAGATAAAAACAAATCCCCTCATTAAGGTTCTCTATTTACCAAAGGTATCTTTTCCCTGCCACAATGTCAGTGCTTTATAGCAGAGATCAAGAAACCAAGACCCACCACCTGCTTTTGTAAATAAAGTTTTACTGGGACACAGCCATGTCTGCTTGTTTATTCAGTGTCTATTTCTGTTTTCATGCTACAGTGGCAGAGCTGAGAATCATGACAGAGACCTCACAGACTGCAAAGCCTAAAATATTTACTATCTGGCCCTTTACAATAATTTTAGTCACCCCTGTTTTACAGCAAGGAAGTCCAAATTTTCTCATCTACAACACAGGAACAATAGCAACAAGAACAACAACCAAAATCACAGAGCTGTGTGAAGATCAAAAAGGATAGTGGATGTAAAATTGTTCTGTAGAGGGCATCCACTCTGCCCACCACACGGGGTCAAGATGAGGCTGGAAATCTCAAGAGATGATGTGAGAAGTGTGAAGATTCACTTGAGGGATGGCCCGTCCCATCTAAGCTGACACCTGGTAAACATACAGTGCTGCACAAATACAGAACTCAAATATCTGCCCATAAGGAATCCAACTCCACCCCGCCCTCCAGGGCAGATTCTCTGCATACGACATTAATTCAGATGGGGCTGTGTCTGCGGGAGAGAATGAAATGGGCCCCTGAATGTTCCTGTTCCTCATTTATGATAAATGCTCTGAGAAGTAAGGAAGTCCTTTAATTAATGCCATTGGCAGATTTGCATAACTGCTGGTTGCAGTAGATAAGAATGATTTTTTACTTGATTTGACAGAGCTAACATGCAAACTCCAAAATATTTTCAATTAGCCTCCTAGCTAGTTATCAACATGGATCTCACACTTCCTAAGGTGGGCCTCCAAGTCTTGAGGCAGTGGCATGTTTTCAGACCCAGGGGAAGTGTGGGTGATGGGGTAGGCTGGTGGGGACAGAGCCCTGGGTTTATAAGGAAGAAGGAGACATTTCGTTGCGACTGAGCTGGAAGAGGTGCTCAGCACGAGGGCAGAGCTGGGGCTGGGATTTGAAGGCCATGCTGTTCCTGGCTTCAGGCTGTCTATGGTCTGGGATGGTAGGATAGGAGCTATTCTCTTAATAGTGGGCATGAAGCACAGCTGCCTTCATCAGGCTGAGTTGTTTCATCCACCTTATTGAGATATGAAGTCTTCCCCAGAAAGGGGAAGCTGTGTGGGGATAAGCTTGACCCTCCCAGGCTCCTCATACCCACTTGGCTATCATCTCCCCACCCCATGCTGTGTCGGTACTTTACTGTCCATCAGACACCTTCACTGCCATCATCCCACTGAACCTGGGAAGGAGACGGGGATCTGAACACTCTGATTGTGCAGAGGAGGAAACTGAGGTCCAGAAAGGAAATACTGCACACAAGCTCCCACTGGTGGCACACACACATGGGAACCTGGCTCCGGGCCCTGCGGTCTTTTTCTTCACCACGCTGCCCACTGTAGTCATGGCCTCCTGGCTCTCCAACCCTGACTACAAAACTCTAGGCTGGACCTTCTGATCCCGGTGCCAGCAGTGAGGCTGGACCTCTGCTAGGACCAGACTTTCTGTCTGAGATCCCCCTACTGGGTACCCCCAAATTCTGCTCCTGTGTCATTGACACACGAGTCCTGCCAGAGCTGGGGCTAGGGCAAGGAGGGGGAGGCAGCAGGGCACAAACTTAAGGAGGTGCTCACTTTCAGGGTCATGCAATTACCTTGTTATGAGGATTAAATGAAATAAAGTGCTTAGAAACAGAACCTGGCACACTGATAGTGCTATAAACCCATTCACTATTGTTAACAGTAGTAGTAGCACTAGTAGGAGTAGTGTTGAGAGAAGCTCTGTTTCTTCCTCTGTTAACTAGGGATGAAATTAATTTTTGTCAGTGACTAGACTGTGACTGTTGTGAAGCTATACGAATGTGAGCTATTGTTCCAGAAGGCCTTACACTACTTTGGGGTCTCAACTGTCCCTGAATGAGGGACAGTTATCTTTGTCCTATTCATGGCCACAAGTAACCCCCGACCCTGCCCTGCCCATCTTACATGCCAAGAAGCTTGGACTCCATGCTGGAGCTAACAGGAGCCACTGAGGATTTCAAGCTGAAAGTGAAATGGCAAATCCATGTTTGATGAAGACCTCTCTGGCGGTGTGATCTTAGGCCAGAAAGGGCCAGACTTGAGGCAGGGAGGCCAGTTAGAGACAAGTGAACAGTCCTGGCAAGAGACAATGAGGTCTGAAGTAGGGCAGTGGCAGTGAGGCCAAGAAAGGACCACGCAAGAGAGTGTAGATGGGGAAGTGAAATATGTTCATCACTCCTGGAAAAACAACTGTGAATCAGTGATACCATCTTTATCCCCCAAAGCAAACAGATCCTTCATTAGTGCTAGCAATTGGGAGCTGTGCGAGGTTTGGTACCCACTAGCTGCTAAACGTGCATATAAAAGGAAGCACACCATATGCTGTGATGAGTTTATGCCAATTGGCCCCACTCAGATATATACAGCTTTAATTTTAACACTTTATTTGAACAAAAGTCTACTTCTAATGAAGCTTAGGATTCCCAGAGTTGCTTCCTGCTGGCCAATTTGACTTGATTTCTTTCCTCAGTGATGAAATGTCTCTTTCAATAAGTATGGCTAGGATTCAGATGTCAACTCAATAGAACAGGAAACTTCATGGACAGATGGAATGAGAGGTCCTTGAAGGTAATGAGCTCCCTGTCACTGGAAGCATTCAAGAAAAAGCTGGATGGCCACTTGATGGAGCTGTTGCAAAGAAGATTCAAACATCAGAAGGTGAGTGGGATGGGGATGTTAGACCTTATGACCTTTAAGGTCTTTAAGAACCATGACATTCTAAGAGGTTGAATCACAAATGTAGTTCTTGGCTGATTAGGGGAAGCCCATAATCACAGCAGAGTCAGAATGAGGATCTAAGATTTTTCAAGCAAATTCAGAAGTTATAACCACCTTAGGGAAGAAATCTGGCCAACTCATGGGCCAAGATAGCCCTAGGGCATAAGAATGGAAACATCAGCGTTCAGTGTCACTCCTAAAGAGCCTGGAACAAATGAGAAATTTCTTTTAGGGATAAGAACTAGGGAAACACTTTGGTTTTCTCTTCTATGTAACTAACCATGTGTGTCTTTTCACTTTTGCCATTGGGAAGCTCAGAACTTAATTTGCACATGAAAATAACAACAGTGTAGACCCTTGTATTAGTCTGCCATCAGTGCTCTCTCCTATCCTAACTTACCACCATGCTGGCCTCTTATTTTAATGTATACCTTTCCTAGACCTAATACTGTTTGTTTGTTTGTTTTTTTAATATTTATTTATTTATTTATTTTGGCTGTGCTGGGTCTTAGTTGTGGCATGCGGGATCTTTGTTGCGGCATGTGAGATCTTCAGTTGTGGCATGCAAACTCCTAGTTGCAACATGCGTGTGGGATCTAGTTCCCTGACCAGGGATTGAACCCGTGCCCCCTGCGTTGGGAGCGCAGAGTCTTAGCCACTGGACCACCAGGGAAGTCCCCCTAATACTGTTTTTAATCCATGGTTTACATTCTGTTGCTTCCTATAAACTACCTCAACTGCTCTGAGAAACAAGGAAGGAAATAAATAATAAAATACATAATAAACCACCATCTGGGATGCCAGTTATTGTATTCCACAGATAAATTGTGAGGAAACAGCACAGGGAGCATTACTCTGGGAGCCACTTGAGTTATCAACATTCCTGTGCTGTGGTGGGCGTGAAGTTAAGGTGCTTCCTGAACTCAGTCTCGCTTTCTGTAAAATGGGCTGAAGCACCGGCTGGGATTGGGCTTTGGCTCCCAAGATCTCCTTCTCCTAGTGCCCTGCCCAGGTTCCCAAGTGCATCTCCAAATGCTGTCTCTCTGCCAAGTTCAGGCCTTCCCTGGACTTTGAGGTTTCCTGCCCATAAACAACATCCTAGGCTTCTTTTTTTTTTTTAAACAATACATGTATATAGTATTCATTATGTTTCTTGCACTATTTTGAATAGTGTAATATAGTGATTAATGTAAATTTCATAATGATTTTATGACAGAGGTACTCTTTATGCCCATTTTAAAGATAGAAAAACTGAGGCCTTTACAGACAAAAAGTCACTCGTAATTGACAGAGCCAGATTCAAAACCCAGGAAACTAAGCTCTGAGTTCATGCTCTTAACTATATGCTCCTTCAAATCCAGTCATGACTTTGGCTCAGCTCCCTGACCTTATTAGGATCCTTAACCTGGATTATTAGCTCTCCTGGATTATTACCCTCCTGCCACCCAATTAAGCAAAGATTTTTCTGAGTACCTACTCTGGGTCATGCTCTATGCTGCACTGGGGACAGGAGTCAAACATATACCTCACTCACCAGAATCCAAAGAGGAATTAAATAAATGCTATGTGGAAGTTCCGGCAATGGGCTATGTCAATGGCACTTCCATTGGTGGAGACGGTGATGGAAGGGGGTGGAGAAGAGCACTGCAAGTGGAGGGAAAAGCATGAACAAGGCCGCTCTGGGCATGAAAGTACATGGTATGTGCCCCAGGGTCTGGCTCTTGGCTTTCTCTCCAGTCTGGTCTTGTATCACTTTTCCCATTCAACTGTTTTTAATATATGTTTATTGAGTGCCAACTATTAGTCAGGTTTTGCTCTAGGTGCTGAGGATACAGCAATCAAGAAGACAGCTTCATTCATGACCCCTACAAGGTAATGGAGAGATACAGTTCATTAACAAGTAAAAATTATATGCCACATGGTGGTAAGCGTGATGAAGAACATGCAGAGTAATGGGACTGAGAGTGGTGGAGGGTCACTGTTATAGGAAGAGTGATCAGAGAAGGCCACTTTGATAGGATAACATTTAGCAGAAACTCACATGGAATGAAGGAGTGAGCTGTGAAGATAACTGGTATGATGGTGTCATAGGTAGAAGGGAGAAAAAAATGCAGGTGCCCAGAAAATGAACTATGTTTGCCATTTTGAAGAATAGCAAAATGAGGTTGGCAGGAGAGGGGAAGGGTGAGGAAATGAGATCTGAGCTATAGTAGGGCTCTGGACCATGTAGGGTCTTGTTCACTAGAATAAGGACTTTGGATTTTGCTCTCACAAAAGGAAGCACTGCAAGCTGTTGTGGGCCAAGCCATTACAGCCACTCGAACCTTTCTAAATCTCCGTGCAAAGCCAAGTTCTGTCCTACCTCAGGGCCTTTACCCGTGCTCTGCCCCCTGCCAGGAGTATCCTCTCCTATCTCTTTGCTGAGCCATTTCCTATTCCCCTAAATGCAGTCCCTCAGGGAAGCTGGTCCTGACCCTCCCAAATAGATTAGATTCCCCTGCTGAACAACCTCACCATTCTATACTTCCCTTTTGTGGCACTTAGCAAAACTACCATTATATAATATAAACCATTACATGATATAACTTTCATTTATTACTGTTTCTTCCACTAGATAGTCAGCTCCATGAAGTGAAACTGTGTGCCTTTCCTCTTCACCCCTGTATCTTCAGCACCCAGCACAGGGTCTGATTCTTAAGAAGTACTCAATAAATATTTGTTGAATGAATGCAAGAATAAATAAGTGAAAGATAAGGATGAGAAGGCAGGTTGGAGCTTCTAACCCTGGGCTGGGGAGCAATTTAGGCCTTAAACCATAAAAAGGCCACATGGAAAGCATATGAGGGGTGTGGTTCAAGGTACAACTAGGCCAAGCTCCTGATGGCTATGAGCAGGAGAGATGGAAAGGTAGTGAGACTGAAGGTAAAAAGAATAGAAATCAATTTTTAAAACTGTTTGGTGGACTCCCTGCCCTGTGTAAAATTCTCATATTAAGAAAAAATATATGTTATAGATGCTTTCATGAATCTGAGGACTCACAAAGGCCTCAAGGTATATCCCATGGGATTCCTCTGCGGATGGTGATAATAAGCAGCTAGTAGTGCACCAAACAACAAAAACAAGTGCCAAGGAGCAGAAATTATACTTTATGGCAGTCAGGAGAACTGGGTGTATTCATTCATTCATTCATTGTTCACGCAATAAATATTGATTATTGGCCACAAATTAGGGGCTAGGCCTTGGACAGGCATTGGATTTAGGCTTTGTTTGTTACCTACAAAATATACAAACTCGGACAAGTCATTTAACCTCTCCATATAAGGAGGAAAAGAGCCCTCATTTTTAAGGGAATGGTCATCCCTATTAAAGGGAAGTAAAAAGCCCTCCGGTACTTGAGCTGGGTCTCTATATGGAAAGAGATGATATAATAAAGGCCCTTAATTCTGTCCCTTGAGTTTCCTTTCTCTCTTGGAGTTCTCACTTTGATTCCGGCTGGCACACCCAAAAAGTCTAGAATTGTTGTCAGCATTTGCTTTGTGGCCTAGCAAAATCCCTACTTACTCCTCAAGGCCCACATCAAATGTCAGAGCTCTTGACACCTTCCCTGGCTCCCTACTCCATAAATCCCTGCCATCCTGCCCCGCTTTGAACACTCAGTGCCTCGGGTGTTATACAGCTGACCACTCCTTGTGACTTATAGTTGGGTTCATCTGAGAACGGTGCTTTCTCCCCTACTTCCCCAGCCTTTGGCTAAGTGTCTGACCCAGAGCAACATTCTCTGTAGCTAAATGGGTAAAAAAACACCAGGCCAGCAGAATAGCTGACTAGCCATGCTGGGGTAGGAAGAAGTTCAAACAGACTTACTATAACCAGAAAGAGACTTCTCAACTAAACCAGCCAAGAATATCATTTAGCCTCTCCGTATAAGGAGGAACAGATGACAGCAGCTTACTTAGCCATCTGTGTGGGGGTGTGCCAGGTCTCCAGATGGGAGTTTGAACCTGAGGTGACACGCCCTTGATGCCTTTCAGGCCTTGGGCATCTCTGGCTTAGGGTTGCTAATACCTTTTCTAATGTTACTAATTAAGGGACAAATAGAAGACACAAATTCTTAAATCGAGCAGTTGTTCACATATATCAAAACTATGTTATCTCACTATATTGCTTTCACTTTGTCTAAAAAACAAACTTTTGTTTGTTGAGTACTACTCTGTGCAGGCATTGTGCTAAGTGTTTTATGTGTGTTATATAAAAACAATGTAGTGAAATGAAGGAAGTTGTTCATTTTGTTTTTTTAATTTTATTGAAGTATAGTTGATTTACAATGTTGTGTTAGTTTCTGCTGTACAGCAAAGTGATTCCATAAACATATATATATTCTCTTTCATATTCTTTTCCATTATGGTTTATTGCAGGATATTGAATATAGTTCCCTGTGCAGTACAATAGGACCTTGATGTTTATCCGTCCTATGTATAGTAATTTGCATCTTCTAATCCCAAACTCCCAACCCTGAGGGAAGTTGTTTTTATATCCCCCCTTGGGACACGTCTCAGAGAGAAAACTTGAATATAATTGTAAGCAATATTTTGATGGACAATTTGAGTGAGAGATGAGACCCCAAAAGACATACTGAAGTAACAACAGATGAGTGCTAAAATTTTCTTCTGATAAACAGTCAGATGTTCACTTAATGGCAGGGCTTTTGAACTGCTGAGTAGCAAGATGACTCTGGACTGTGTAATTGTGTGCAAGTTTGGGGCAGAACTGAATTGTTCAGAAATCATAGAGAAGAGGCTGAAGACAGTGCTCTGGAGGAATCTTGGGGACTGTGGGATTTCCCATCTCTCCTGGGAAATCACCAGAAAATTCTTCCTTATTCCCCAATGTTCTTGGGACATGAGGATTATTTGACAGGCTAGAAAGAGAATCTGAGGTCAGAAAGTCAGCAGACATAGGGGAATAGTCATAAATCTGGTTATGTTTAATCCACAACCCCATGAGGCAAAAACTATCACCCTCATCTTACAGTTGAGGAAACCGAGGCTCATATAGATTAACAAACTTGTCCAACATATACAGCTAAAAGTGGCTGGGCAGCCATTCAAAACACAGCTGCTTAATTCCAATGCCTATAATGTTTAACCCTAGGAGACACTTCCCTCTGTGGTTCGATGACTGTTTCTTACCGATCAAAAGTTTGATAAGTTTACTGCTTTGGTAAGGTTACTGCTCTCCCTGATTTTATTTTAAGCCATATTAATGACCGGAGAAATAGTTGTACACAGAATAGAAGGAGAGGAATGCTTATAGCCATGGAGTGTAAATAGCCTACTGATCTCCCATCTTCAGAAAGAGACCAGAAGTGAAACTTCAGCAGGAGGAGTAATTGCATGTAAGGGAGGGGAGCAGCCTCTTTGCACACATGGGCACACGCTGCTGAAAACGAGATTTGAGTTATCATTGCCATAGTCTTGACAAACGCCCACTATGGAATGACATCACTGCCAAAGCCCAATTAGCTCAGAGAAGACCCTGGCACTGGATGATGTTCCTTCAAGATGGCATGAAATTCCAAATATAGATTGGGTCCGCACTGGGCGATGATTCAAGAAATCGTATTGGCCGGTTCACAGGACAGCTTGGCAACTAGAAATCCTTTAAACAGGCTTTTGAAAGTGTATTACCCTCTAAAAAGACAGAAGTATAATAATTATACCCCAGATTCCTCAGTAAACATCTCGAAAAAGAAATGCAGAGGTTTTCTGTAAATGGTGTGGTTGTATCATAAATTATACTTAGAGAAGATGAAGGAAAAGTTTATCAAGATGCATCATTTTCTGGAGTTACTTTGTGTTTTCAGGGAAACAATTGTTAATCATTTAAAATAGCAAAAATTCCTCACATTTTATAGCTCTTTACAATTTACTGCATGCTTTCATGTACTTTATCTGATCTTACCCTCACAACAACTCCATGTGATTACTGTCACCATTTTATAAATGAAACCTTAAGTTTAGAGAGGTATATTTTGAGGATTGTTTGAGAACAGGAATGTTGTATCACTCTTCTTTGTGCCATCAGCATGTTTCCTAGGGCCTGACATATCACAAGGACGCTATAAATGTGAATGGAATGGAATACACTGGAGTAGAACTGAGTGACTCGCCCAAGCCAGAAAGTAACAACAACAGAACTCATAGCTCAGTACTCATTACCTGATGTGCTGCGACATCATTCAACCAAATGTTTACCATGCACCTGTTTTGTACCTGGGCATGTGACAAACATTGGAGGATAAGAAGATCATGGAAGAAGGCCAGGTGTAAAAGAAGCATAAGACATGGTTCCTGTGAGAAACTGAATATACAAATGGACAACGGCCAGACCACAAATATAGATAGAACTCTGACCCAAAATCTGCAGCCATCAGACTAGGAAGTCAAACAACAACTCCTGTAGCAATCAGCCCCAAGTGGCAGGAACTGATTGATAACTGACAGCTTCCCTAATTTTTGTTCTGACTTCCAACTTAGGATCAACCAGAAAAAGCCAAATATGTCCTACTAGCCCCACCCCTAGTTAGCCCACCTCCAGCTTTCCCATGCCAACAGCCTCCAATCAGGACATGCTTCAAGCCTTTTCTTTTTTCCACTATAAAGCTTTTCCACTCCCCTGCCTGCCTTTGAATCTCTGCTAAACCCAAGTGATGGTGGCTGACTCCCTTGCTATTGCAAACTCTGAATAAATAGCTTTTCTTCTTCTCATTTGGGTGGGGTGGTCTTTGTTTATTTGTACACTTGTGTTTAAGGCACTTATACTACAGTGAGGAGAGAAGAAAGAACAAGATATATACATAGGAAACAAAACAAGAGTTACAAAACACTGCCAAAATGAGTGGTCAATTGCTTGATAAAACAAGGATTCTAAAGTATTAGTAGTGCAAAGAAATCAGTTATAGCTGCCTGGAGGAAGTATTCTATTACCAAAGTTGACTTGTCTCTGGTAAGGGGTATAGAGGTGGCCTGGATGGACAGGGTGTGAGGAATACCCAGTCACGAGTTGTCACAGAGATGACCAGGCTTCCTAGGCTCACCGACCACTATGCATGTCTATAGATCCACAAAGTATCGAAAAGACCATGGATATTTCTCCTGTCACTTTTAAGTGCTGGATAAAAACTGAAAGACTAGAGGGCCCACGTCTTCTTCCAGTTAAAATGTGTAACCATGAAAGACAAGCAACTATAGGAGGTGGACATTTAGATACATAAGAGGGGTGAAGAGTTAGGTGTTCAGGACCTAACTCTGATAATAACTCTCATTATCTGGTTGATAATGAGCTTTTGGAAAGGTACAAGGGAATCCTATCAAAACCACAAGATTCTTCAACAACCTGATAAAACATCAGTTCATATAGTAATTACTGAGCGGTTAAGCTGTGTCAAGTATCCTTCAAGGAGCTAGAGATACAACAGTGAATAACATGGACTATGCCCTCACAGCCCTAACAATCAGTTGCTTTAAGTTAAAATTTCAAAGAAAAGGAAGAAAAATGCCAGGAAAATTCTAAATCGGATCATAACAGAGTTTTACATAGAAGATATAGGAAGTATCCAACAGTGCTGAGAATCCAATAGGAGAGGCAACCCAGGTATCCTTGGATATCTACATACCAGTGCCCAGAGTATGGACATAAACAAAGTCACCCTAAAATGTTAACATTGACTAGGAAATATGTAGAACTTAAGAGGACTCATATACCAGTCCTGTTATCAACTGGCTTTAAACTTCCATCCTTCCCATCCTCCAAAGGCCATCAGAATAGTATCTTAACTCTAACATAGTTGTGATCATGTCCCTCTCCTGCTCAAAACATTTTAGTGACTCCCCATTACCTAGTGCATGTTTTTCAAGGCCCTCTGTTATTTGGCCTCAATAAATATTCCAGTGCATTCTTCCAAAAACCCTATCCCCCAAAGATCCCTTGCTCCATTCACTCTAGATCTGTGTTGTCCAATATGGTAGCCTCTAGCCACATGTGGCTATTTCAATTTAAATTGATTAAAATTAAATTAAAGATCCAATTCCTCAAGAGTATTGGCCACATTTAAAGTGCCCAATGGCCACATGTAGCTAGTGGCTACCATGTTGAACAGTACAGATATAGAACATATCCATCATCATAGAAAGTTCTATCAGACAACACCCTTCTAGACTAATCACCAGTCTCTGAACACATTCTTTGATTCCTCACTTCTGTGCCTTTAGTCATTCTGATCCTTCTGTCTAAAATGCCATTCCTCATCTCTATCTAAAAGAATTCTAGACATTGTTAAATTTTCCATTCAAATGCCACTTCCTCCAGGAAGCTTTCCTAAGTAAAAATTAATTGCTGTCCTCTGTGTTCCTTCGAGTTACATGGAACCACTGTTTTGTCACTAATCATACTCTGCCTTGAACTAAGGTCCTTGCGTAAGTAACTGTTTCCTCCAACAGAGAAAAAAGTTCTTTTAGGGCTTTGTATCTGGTAAAGTGTCTTACACATAGTTAAGGACCAAAAAACTTTTGGCTTTCTGTTAAATTCTGGTTGAACTGACTCCTGACTAAAACAAAGCAATGGGAAAGAGAATGACAATACCCAAAGGAAGAAATGAGTGGTAGGCAGAATAATGCCCCCACCCCCAAAGATGTTCATAACCTCATCCCCAGAACCTGTAAATATATTAGGTTACATGACAGAGGGGGAATTAAGGCTGCAGATGGCATTCAGGTTGCTAATCAGCTGACTCTAAAATAAGGAGATTATCCTGGATTGTCCAGCCGGGCCCAAAGGAATCACAGAGGTCCTTAAGAGTGGAAAAGGGAGGTAGAAGAGAGAGAGCCAGAGAGATGGTAGTGTAAGGATTTGGCCAAATATTACTGTCTTTGAAAACTAAAGAAGGGGTCATAAGCCACAGAATGCGGGCAACCTCTAGAAGCAAGAAAAGGCAAGGAAACGAATCCTTCCTAGAACCTCTGTCTAGGAAGAGCAGCCCTGCTGATACTTTGATTTTAACCCAATGAGACCCATTTTGGACTTCTGACTCCCAGAACTATAAGATAATAAATTTGCATTTGTTTAGCCATTAAATTGTGGTGATTTGTTACAGCAGCAACACAGAGTGGCAAAGGAATATCAGAAGTCAAGATGCATGAGTTTTGCATGGATCAAAAACTGACAATATTTGTATTCTTCATCTAGCACTTGACCTCCAAACATTTGTCCTATGAGAACAATCAGAATTCTCATGAAGGTTAATATCAGGATGTGCAGTTAACAGCATTATTTATGCCAGTAAAAAGGCCAGTAAGAAGGGACTAATAGCTAGCCACACAACACAGTATGATGTGGCCATTAAAAAATATCACTTCTTTGAAAAATATTCAGCGACATGGGAAAAGCTGATGATCAAGTTCAAAAAGCAGGATACAAAACAATATATGATAACAATATTGTAAAAGTTGAAGAAAATGTTAATGATGGATTAAAAATTATTTTAATGTTAGTGATAGTAATCTTTGTGGAATAAGATTAGGGGAAATTTTTGTTTTTCTATTTATACATTTTTGTATCTTCCAGTTGTTATGAGCATGAATTACTTTTTTTTTTATTTTTTATTTTTATTATTATTTTTTTAAATTTTATAGCTACTTTATTTATTTATTTATTTATTTTTGGCTGTGTTGGGTCTTCAGTTCGTGTGAGGGCTTTCTCTGGTTACGGCAAGTGGGGGCCACTCTTCATCGCGGTGCGGGGACCGCTCTTCATCGCGGTGCGCGGGCCTTTCACTATCGCGGCCCCTCCCGTTGCGGGGCACAGGCTCCAGACGCGCAGGCTCAGTAGCTGTGGCTCACGGGCCCAGCTGCTCCGTGGCATGTGGGATCTTCCCAGACCAGGGCTCGAACCCGTGTCCCCTGCATTAGCAGGCAGATTCTCAACCACTGCGCCACCAGGGAAGCCCCATGAATTACTTTTACAATCAGAAAAATAAGCAATTTTCTTATATAAAGCAAGCCCCCCAGGTAACAAGAACCACAAAATTAATCATGCTTTTGACTGAGTATTCTCATTCATGAAAATGTATCCTAAGGAAATAATTCAAAAGAAGAAAAAAATCTTATAAGTAAAAAGGCTTTCACAGCAATGTCACTTACAGTAGTTTAAAATTGAAAGCCACCTGAATATCCAGCAATTTAATTATGATAAAGCAAATTATAATATATTTGCTTGATAGACTATTTGGTAAGTCATAAAAATAATTAACACAAAGACTATCTAGGAATACAGAAACTACAGAATAATGCAAAGTGAAAAGCTCAAGCAAAAAACACAACATTTACAATTATAATAACTCCAATTACATGTGGATAAAGATGGGAAAAAGAGATAGGAATTATAAGTAGTTGCTATGTTAAAGAAAAGGGGTTCTGAGCGTAATTTGTATAAAGTTGTTTTGATAGTAAATACAACTATCTGATAAAAACACACAATGGCATGTAAATCAAGAAACCTGAGGAATAAAGACTGGTTAAGAGCACTGGAATAACAATGATAACAGAAATAGAAGCAACATCTGCAAGAAAGGACACGAGAGACCACCCACACAGGGATATGTATTTTCATTCATCTATCCAGCAAATATTTATTGAGCCTGTTTCCTCACATATGAATAAAACTGTAATGAAAAATGAGGAAATGACAAACGCAAAATTTAGAGTTTGAGATACTCTTGGGGAATTAGGCAAATTCTATTGAGGAGGGGAACCCAGAGAGTTTCATAAGGATTGGTAATTTTTTAAGCTATTTCTTTTTTTTTTTTTTTTTTGGCTGTGTTGGGTCTTCGTTGCTGCGTGCTGGCTTCCTCTAGTTGTGGTGAACGGGGGCTACTCTTCGTTGTGGTGAGCGGGCTTCTCATTGCGGTGGCTTCTCTTGTTGTGGAGCACGGGCTCTAGGTGCATGGGCTTCAGTAGTTGTGGCCCGTGAGCTCAGTAGTTGTGGCTCGCGGGCTCTAGAGCGCAGGCTCAGTAGTTGTGGTGCACGGGCTTAGTTGCTCCGCGGCATGTGGGATCTTCCTGGACCAGGGCTCAAACCCATGTTCCCTGAATTGGCAGGCAGATTCTTAACTGCTGCGCCACCAGGGAAGTCCCTAAGCTATTTCTTAAATTGGGTACATGGATGTTCTTTTAATTATTCTTCTGATGTTTTACAAGTGCTTAAACAGTGCTTGGCACATAGTGACTCACTCTAGAAATTGTCGTAGAATGAAACTTTTCAGTGGCTCCGTAAAGAAAGCTCAAACTCTTTAATGTGGTGCACAGAACTGGTCTGGACCTAATTTATCAACACCTATGACGTCGCACCTAATCTACAGTTACTCTTGTTCACTAGTCGCCAAAAACACAGGAAGCTTTTAGTGCCTCCGAGAGTTTGTTTCTTCTTCCTGGAATGATCTTTTTCACCTAGAGAGCCCCTAATCTCAGGCCCAGTCCACCATACCTGCTTTGTAAAACCTTGTTGATCTCCCTAATTGCTTTCTCCTCTGTGTCCCTGTGGTGTTTTCCTTATTTAATGCATTAGAAGCTGACTTGCACTAATCTATTTCAGTCTCTCACGTTAATGCTATATTGCTTACAAAGTCCACTTAGCTCCATTATATTTGCAATAACACCATGAATCTTAATTAGCCCACTTAACAGATGCAAAGTCTGAGCTTCCAAAGGTCAAATGATTTGCTAAATTCACAGTTGATAAGTGAAAGGCAGGACTTGAACACTGGTCTTCAGATCATGTAGCCTCTGAAAGGACAGGGCTATCAGGGCAAGGGAGGGCAAAAGGAGGCTAAGGGAATAAAACTGAAGTCTCTAACAATACAGTCAGCATTTATAAGATGAGAAAGGCCACTTTCATGAGAATTAAGATAGGCCATGAAGATCTATTTCAGTGAGGTTAAGACACTTAAGTTATACCTGTTAAAGTAGGAGGTAGAATGGATTAAAAGAATAACCACAAAAATTTTTTTTAATGTCAAATGAATTCAACACAATGAGCCCTACATCTCACCAAGAGATTCCCAAATAGCAGACCAGTCTCTAAATTAGGGAACCATGTGTTATTTTTTCTCTTATTCCAAGTGTCTAGAATAAGGCCTGGAACTAAAAAAGGACTCAATACATGCCGAATTAATGAATGAATGAAAGGAGATGCCATTACAAAGCACAATTAGTTTTTAGCTTTCCTGCAACTGTTTCTCTTCGGCCACTTGGCCCTTTGAGTTCAGGGGAACTGAACTTCTTAAGTTTCTTAAGCATTCGGTAATTCAGATCCTGAGGCATGTCTCTCATGCTCAAAACCCAATCAAAATATTCACTTGTTTGAACAGGTCAGCAAGTATTTAGGCAGTAAACTGGATTTAGACAGCAAACACATGCTCTATCTTCTATACTATCTTTAACATTTAAGACATGTACAATGCCTGATTTGAAATATACCCAAAAGCCACAGATCCAAAGAACAGAAAATCTACAAAGCAAGAAACCTTGACTTGTCATAGATAAATGGCTCTGATGGAACTAACAGTAATTTGGAACAAAAAGACACCATCGAAAAACTCAAGGGCTTTGAAACCATCCCATCGAGTGCCAGTGGCTATCCACTTTATAAGCTGATCATAGAAAACATGTTTTTGGAAAATTAGTCATTGACAAATCAGCCTTTAGCAATTCTTTTTTTGTGAACTAGTTCTTGAAAAAATTGACCTTGAGCCAAGGCTGGACACTGTGGGACTAGGCACTGTGTAGGGTTTCACAGCCTGGCCCATGGAGTTAACCCATAGTTCTTGATTGACCATGGTTCTGGGGTACACTTCAGGCAAAGAACTGGTCTAGGTTCAAGTAAATTGATTAAAAGGCAGTGTTCTCAATAAGAAAGGATTTAAAGGATGCGTCAAGGAGTACCTCTCCTGGAATGGGCTGAGGGTATTGCCCCAACTGCCTTCTCTCTGTGCCTCACTGTAGGTTATCATTTAGCCACAGAGAGGAGGATGTGGACAGCAAGCCTTCTCAAAGAACTAAGGCTGGATCGCCCATATTACAGTTCACATTTGCAGTTACTCTGATGGGTTCTGCCATCCCCAGACCTAAACTTCACTCACTCATTCTCTCATTTAATAAATACTTATCAAGTGTTTATATCCTGTCCGAGGGGCTAAGAACACAGTAATGAACAAGACAGGCAAGGTCTGGGTGCTTACCAAGCTTACATTCTAGAAGGAGGAAATGATAATAAGAAAATATCAGGGACTGTGAAAGTTGAGAGCCCCAAAAGTTTTTGCTACTGCAGTCAACAAGGTGTTTAATCTTTATTCCAGGTCCCAGAGACAAAAGACAAACATTTGCTGTTGAACTAGACCAAACAGCAGACCTACTCAGATGCTCAGCAGTCCCTGGAAGGATTTGATTACAGGGGATGGAGAGGGGGCAATTTCTCTAACTATTTGGTCCAATTTCTAAATGGAAACTCACAGTGTTTGATGCATAATGAATGTGAATAATTAATGCATCTGAGAAAGGAAAATTTCTTACCTGTCAGTTAGCTATCTTGGAGGTTACACATCCATCACTCCTCCCCTGAGGGGCTATATTCATCTCCATAGAAACTGGGGGCAACCCAGAATGTTAATTATGCCTCAATGCTAGATTTCCCAGCTCAGAACGTGACTCACCAGAAGACCTTCTAGGGCTAAGTTGTTCTGAAAAGTAGAAAATTTAATTTATCTGACATATTTTTAAAGCCCCCAATAATGAAGTGTTTTAATAAGCCTAAGAAACTATCAAAAGACTGACTCTATGCACCCACACATTTGAGAAAGAATTGCATAGAAACATGTACTTCCTCTGGGAAAGGCTGAATGGAAGAAATGATCCTTGATTCATTAATGACATCAGTACCAGCACCTAGAACAATGACAAGCACACAGTAGATGCTCATTGAATATTATTTTTATTGTTGAATGTTGTTGAATGAACTACTGTTCTGTGCTGTGAGGACATAACAATTCTCATTTTATGGTGATATTGTACACAATGTCCTTTTTATACACTTTTTAAAATCTATTCCTTAAAACAACATGAAAAATAGGTACAGGTCCACAACACATTATCCATAATTTTTTAAAAACTCTAAATACCAAAAGTTTGGGGAAACTCATATGATGACAAAGCCCGATTTTAGCTAAAATGAGCCTATTCATAGTCTTTATGCTATTTACTTAAATATCGATATATTTTGCTGCATAAATATTAATATGATTGCTTTTGGGGGGTTGAGCAGGTCCTGCTGGGTTTGTGTTAATCTATGTAACATATTACCTTTCTAAAAATTCTGAAAAATTCAGGATTCTAAGATACATCTTACCCCAAGAATTTTGGTTGGAAAGATCATGGACTCACATTGTCATCCCAATTTTATTAGCTCAGGAAAGCTAAGCAATTTAGCCAATATCACAGTGCTAGTAAGTATATACTTAAACCAAAATTGTCTGCTTACACATCTTTTGGGTTTTATTTTCCCCACTACACTAAAACTTCAATTAATCTGAAACTGAGTATTAAGATAATTGTTTATCCTATTAACATAAAAGAAGTAAAAGGATTAGAGGCAGCACACACTTGGTCAGTGCAGCAGAAACTGGGGAAGAACAAATGGCATAGGGTCTGGAGCTAGGTGAGGGCTGTCTCATACGGTGAGACCTCTGCTCCTTGAAGGGGATTGAGCTCTGAAACTCAATCTCATTCTCCAGTGCCATTTCAAATGCATGTGAAATAGGAGCTGACCAAGGGTTGTCCTGTAGATGTCTCTGAATAAGTCAGATGTGACCCAACACAATATTATAATACACCATGCATTTTTTTCTAATCATGGGTCTTTTATTTGAAGGTAAATGATACCCAGATCCCACTCTTGGGGAGAGAGAATAATAAGACTAAATTATAACGCTGGTACTTTTATCAGTAAGGATAGTCTAGGTTATGCTGCAGTAACAAACAACCCACAATTCTCTGTGGCTTAAAATAACAAAGGTTTGTTTCTTGCTCATATTACATGCCCATCAGGAGAAATCGGGAGGGGCTCTATTCAAGGTTATCACTCTGGGACCCAGGGTGACACTGCAGTGACTCTCTCAAACATTGCCAGTTGCCTGACAGAAGGAAAGAGAAGGTAACAGAGCATGCACTGGCTCTTTAAGCTTCTACCCAAGCTCGTCCCTTGTTATCACTTCCACTCACACAGTCCACTGGTCAAAGTAAGTCATTTAGTCACACCTAACATCAAATGGGCAGCAAGAACAAAATTCATAACTTCTGAGATTTTGAATAAATTTCCCTATTCAATAAATATTTTCTTGAGTGCCTGCTAGTGCTAAGCTCTGTTCTATGTACTGAGGATTAAAAAAAAAAACTGTATTGAATGCTATGAAGAAAAGTAAATGAGCGTAAAGGGTGGTGAGCAATTAGGTTGGGGAGGAGGAGGTGAAAAGTAAGTCCAGGGAAGGAGTCTCTGAATGAGAGGCCTGGAATGATCAAGGGAGAGAGCAGGATAAGTGAGATTCTGCTTTTGAGTCCAAAACAAGACACAGGGAACTCAAATCCCAGGAAAATCCACAAGGATTCCTAAAATAGAGACAGAGAGTGAGACATCAACTGTTTGAATCTGTGGGGCTTAAATAGTTGGGTTCTTTCTCTTCAAGCCCGGTAATACACTGCCCCACTTCCTTCTTTTTCTGACTGAAACAACTCATGCAACAGAACACTTCCTTTTTTCCCCATGGTCAAGCAACATGCAAAAGTGTTTTACTGCAGGAGAGAAGAGCAATCAGCAAGTGTTCTATAAACAAATAAAATTATCCACCTTTTACTGAGCAAAATTTATGCTCCAGGAAGTGTCGTAGGTATTTTAGATACCTTATTTCATTGAATAGGGTGTTGTAAAAAGGATAAGATGTATAGGATTAGTATTACCATTTTACGAATGAAAAGGCTGTAAAGAGAGGTAACTGACTTTCTGGAAAGGAGTAGAGATTTTTTGTGGCAAAGATGGAGTCTGACTCCCAAGCCTGCGCTCTAAATTACCATGAAACATAGTAAACTTCAGACTTTTTGGAAGGAAAACTTGTGGAAATCCATATCCATGTGAATTCTTACTTGATAATTTAAAGATGGAATTGCCCCTGCAATAGGTAACAGGAACATTACTTAGGCCTCTTTGCTAAGACATCTGCAAATGGTAATCAGGTCTTCCTATAGGTAAGAGTGAACCCATGGCTACTTCCTCACACCTTCAAATACTCATCCAAAGATCACCTTCTCAGTGAAGTTTCCCATACTATCCTATTTAAAATTGCAATGCCTCCTCCTCAGCACTTCCTACCTTCCTCTCCTCTGGCTTTGTTTCTCCCCGTAGCATTTATGACCTTCTTATAAACTATATGATTTATTTGTTCACTGCTTGTCACCCACCACTAGAAAGTAAGCCCCATGGTAAAGGAAATTCTTGTCTGCTTTGTTAATTACTTTTATTTCCCCCAGAGCATAGAAAAGTGCCTTACACTCAATTAGTAATTATGAATGATCAAAATGAACGAATGAATGGAAGGATTCAGAGAATGGTCTCTTACTCAAGCAAGAGTTCTTTTTTTAAATTGAGGTAGAATTGACATATAATATTATATTAGTTTCAGGTATACAGTATAATGACTCAATATTTGTATACACTGCAAAATGATCACCACAATAAGTCTAGTTACCCATCCACCACCATATAGAGTTACAAAAATTTTTGCTTGTGATGAGAACTTTTAAGATATACTCTCTTGGAAACTTTCAAATACGCAATACAATATTGTTGACTATATTCACCATGCTGTATATTACATTCCCACGACTTATTTATTCTATAACTGGAAGTTTGTACCTCTTGACTCCCTTCATTTTACCCACCGGAGCAAGAGTTCTCAATCTGGGATACATGAACAGGCCCAGGGGTGTCTGTTAATGCCTTAAAATTGCATGCAGTTGTGTGGGGAGAAAAGTGTATTTATGTGTATAGTCAGCATCTCAAAGAAGGCAACAACTCGAAGGTTAAAAACCACTTTGTGTGATATATCCATCCATACAATGGGATATTATTCAGCCATAAAAAGAAATGAAGTACTGTTACATGCTACAACATAAATGAAGCTTAGAAACATTACACTAAGTGAAAGAAGCCAGACACAAAAGGCAACATATTGTATGATTCCATTTATATGAAATATCCAGAATAGGCAAACCTAAACAGACAGACAACAGGTTAGTGGTTGTCAGGGGCTGGAGGAGGAGGGGAAAGCATAATGGGAAGAGGCTGTTTAATGGATATGGGGTTTCTCGTGGAGTGATGAAAATGTTCTGGAACTAGTGTTGATGGTTTTACAACATTATGAATATACAAAATGCCCCTGAATTGTACACTTTAAAATAGTTAAAATGGTAAATTTATGTTATATGTACCTTACCACAATTTTTTAAAAAAAGAACCACTTGTGAATGAGGGAAAGAAAAAGATGAGGCAAATCATCTCATATATCTAACAAGCTGGATGGTGGAATCTAAGTCTGAAAAGCTGTCAGTTGCAATAAAACATTCTAATAATATATGGAATTGGAAGATTTATAATACTAGGAATAACAACTTATATTTGTATCAGGTTTTGCAGTTTTGAACAAATTTCCAAGTGTATTATTTAAACTCATAGGGAAAAAAAACACTTGTGAGGTTGGCAGGGTAGATACAATTCCATGATTATCTCCATTTTATAAATGAGAATAATGAGGTTCAGAGAGGTTAAGTAATTTTCCCAAAGTCACATAGCTAGCAAAGGGTAAAATGAGGATCTAAACCCATCTCTGTTTATGCTTTTGACAATTTGGTTCTCCCAGCTCTTTTCATCCTTTCAACATCTTTCCAGAAATCACCAGTGTTCCTGTGGTAAGGCTCCCCAGGTGAGGTCAAAAGCTAAGTTTCTTCTCTGACATCTGGAATCGTATCATCTCAGTGTAGTTACACTGGGTACTTCATTGTGACCAGAAGTTCTGACTAGAAATGGTATACAAGGGACTTCCCTGGTGGTGCAGTGGTTAAGAATCCACCTGCCAATTTAGGGGACACGGGTTCGAGCCCTGTTCTGGGAAGATCCCACATGCCGTGGAGCAACTATGCCCATGTGCCACAACTACTGAGCCTGCGCTCTAGAGCCTGCGAGCCACAACTACTGAAGCCTGTGCGCCACAACTACTGAAGCCCGCGAGCCTAGAGCCCGTGCTCCCCAACAAGAGAAGCCACCGCAATGAGAAGCCCGCGCACCGCAACGAAGAGTAGCCCCCGCTCATCGCAACTAGAGAAAAGCCCACACACAGCAACGAAGACCCAACACAGCCAAAAATAAATAAGTGAATAAATTAATTTTTAAAAAAAGAAATGGTATACAATCTATGATAAGTGAAAGCACTAGGAAAACCAGATTGTTACTTACGTAAATTTTTGAGAGTGAGAATGTTTTAAAATGTGGGGTCAATGGTAAGAAAAAGAGGTAATCAAGGCTAATGAATGAAACCAAACTTCCTCATCTTATCATGAGGAAACCTTGGCACTACAAGGCTAGTAGCTTGTCTAAAATGACACAGAGAGTTAGTGTCCAAGGTAAGAGTGGAATGCTATGCAAACACACAAGGGTTCCTAGGGAACCAGCCTTCCAAAAGAGTACCTGGGAAGATATCATTTAGTTTGTGTATTTAGCAGTCCAAGAATAAGTTGACATTTACTATAAACACAGAAAGGGGAAGAATTGGAGATTTGGTGATAATAAATGACCTAAATTTAAATAAATGCTTAAATTTAGCCTCATGAATCTGTTTTCCACCTTTGTCATCTCCACTGGGCTGAAGCACAATGACATGGTGGCTTTTCTATCTTACCCAGGAGTCGTCAACCAGTCACGTTTTGTAAGCACAGTTAGTGGCTGGATGAATAAGGTAGGCCCATGGTGTCACTTCCATCCATGGAGACACAGATGGGCAGAGCTGAAGGGGCCGTAGAGATCTTCCAGTCTGGGGTTTCCCAGCCACAGTCAGCTGACCTCCTTGAGCCAGTGTCCAACTGCACCTTCCTTCTCAGAGACAGAGTTTATGTTTGGCTCCCCTTCCCCTCCTCATCTTCTGCTCCTTCACTCTGAGAGGTTATAATAACTGGAGCATCAGCCATCTTAGGGAAGACATGGAGGAGAAAACTTGAAAGAGAAGAAGGAACCTGCTAGAGCAAAGTAAATTTAGCAAAGCTTCTCAGTGTATGCTTTGAGATGGAAGGAAGACGTTCAAAACCATGTAAACTAAACCTTTACTCCTTCCATGAAGAAATTCAGGCCCAGGGAATGGATGTGACTTGTCCAAAGTCACAAAGTTGAGATGTAGCAGAAGCAAGACTAGACTCAGATCCTCCAAATCCCAGTCCAGTGCCTTTTCATGATATGTCATCTCAGTCTCTGTCATTCTTTTTAGGTAAAATAATCATGAGCGATAACACACCAGTGCCACATTGGCATTGACTGTACTATGTATTGTTTGCGCATTTCCCAGGGTATATTTTGACTCATGACACGAGTGAGGTCATGGGTTTCTGTGTTATGCACCTATATCTCTTTGTAACCAGTACAACGTGCCTGTCTCATAGAATGTATGCATGATTTGTTTGACGGAATGGATGCTTTGGATGGGACAGCTGAGACAGGTGGGCTTCTAACATGGTTATTAAGTTCTCTCATGACACACCACCCTTTTCTCAGGTGAAAGCCATCTCTTCTTGTTCCCTCTCCCCCATTTTTTTCTACCTGTTGAAATTTTTTTCAAGCACCAATCAAAAGCCACCTCTTGTCCTCTTTAGCAGAAAGGGGACTGCCAAAACTCTGGCATCAAACAGCCTTGGATCTGGATGCTACCCCGGCTAACGCTAACTGTATGGTGTGGACGAGTTAACTTAACCTCACTGAGATTTAACTCAGCCAGTTGTAAAAGAGTTAATAATATTGACCTCATTTGATTTTTCTGTGGAGGAAATAATATATGTAAAATTCCTAGCACAACATGTGCTGCACGATAGCTGCTTAACAAATGTTAACTCCCTTTTCCTGGGCGACCCCTCCCCTCTCAGTGTCCATGGCTTCTGTTTACCCTTCATTAGTTTATTATGCATTATCTTACAAAGTACGCATGACTTTAGAATACTTCTGTTTTCCTACTAGATTATAAACTTTCTTGAGGGCATTACTGTATCAGAGAACTCTTCGCATTTGCCCCATCACGACTTCCCACAGCATCCAGAATGATGCTTAGCACGAATGTGGCACACAGAATTTATTTTTGTAGAATTGAATTGAAGCGTATGTGTATGGGAGTGATGGAGGGAGCACATAATGTAACAGGCCTTTCGGATAATTTGAAAAGTAACCGCTCCTATGCTGGTGTCATGTGTTTCTTAATCTTACGTCTGTTTCTCCCCCAAGAACAGGGGGCCAGGTGTTTGGCAATGACGCCCTTCCATTAAAAGTGAACCTCTGAAGAGCTGACACCCCCTCCATGAGTGACTGAGCTGCACTTCTGTGTTGGGTCCTCATGCCCCCACGAAGAGGAAGTGGTACTTCAGGAATGGCAGATGACAAGGTGACGTCACCCATCTCCGTCAGTGCTCATTTCGTTTCTTCAATTTCAACAAAGAAATTATAGGAAAGGTTGTTCCTTTATCACATGGGTGGCCTCTCTCTGTTGTTTATTAAGGAAAATAGGGAAGGTTCTCCTCACTGTGCCCTTCACTACAGAGCTCCCCATTTCAGCACTTACCTCTTGTCTCAACTTTCTGGAAGAGGCAAAAGCCAGTAACTGAAACTTAAATGGTAAATTCATGGATCACATCTATCTAATGTCATAATATAAAAGAATTAAAAAAAATTTTTTTTAGTTAGAGTATTGACACCTATGCTATTCCTAAGATAATAATTAAAATTAACAAATGTCTATAAATTATTATGACCAGACAGGATTTATTTAGTTCTTGTTAGGATCAAGTCACTGTGCTGTATGTTCAATTACTTTGCCCAGTCCTCAACCAGCCCTATATGGAGGGTAGTATCAGCAGAGAGGCAAGTAACCTGTCCAAGATCCTACGTACAGCTAGAAAGAGGCATGGCTGAGATTTGGACCTACATTTGTCTGACTCAAGAGGCTGCATTTGTAATCATTACCTATACTGCCTCATCCTTCTGTGCCTGGTATTGAGTCATGAGTTAGTAATATGGAAATTAATGATACACAGCCTCCTCTACATATATATTTTTTACATAGAGAGAATATATATATGCATGCCTTCTTTTATTGCACTTTGTTTTATTGAGTTTTGCAGATACTGCGTTTTTTACAAATTGAAGTTTTGTGGCAACCCTGCGGGGAACAAGTCTATCGGCACCATTTTCCCAAGAGCATTTTCTTACTTTGTGTCTGTGCCACATTTGGTAATTCTCACAACATTATTATTATTTTTGTTATGGTGATCTGTGATCAGTGATCTTTGATGTTACTATTTTAATTGCTTTTCTGTTTTGTATTTTTAACTAAGATATGTATATTGTTTTTTAAGACATAATGCTATTGCATTCTTAATAGACTACAGTTTAGTGGAAACACAACTTTTAGCTGCACTGGGAAACCATAAAAATCTTGTGATTCACTTTATTGCAATAATCACTGCACTGCACTGCACTGTACTATGGTGGTCTAGAACCAAACTCGCAATATCTCTGAGGTATGCCTGTATATAAAATTATATAATTATAATAGAGTGATTGGTGCTGTATTAACATCATTTAAAAAGGGCTGTAGCAGACCCCAAGAGGTGGAACTGAATTCTAAGTTGAGGTCTGGATAAGAGAGAGACCTGAACATCTTCCAGAGGTTGTTCTAGGTGTTTTCACATAGATGATCTCATATCATTTTATTCAATTATAAAATACTCCTGTGGGATACATGGGTAATACTATCCCCATTTTACAGATGTGGAAACCAGGTCTCACATGATAATAGCAAACACCTATCTAGTACTTACCATGTGTTGGATGCTATTCTAAAACCTACACATGCATTAGTTCATTTACTCTTCAAAACAATTCAACTGTACAGGTGCAAAGCCCATTTCAGAGAAAAGGAACCTGAGTTCTGGAGTGTTTAAGTCATTTGCCTAAGGTCTTACCACCACTAAGCGGTGAAGCAGGGTGGAGGGGCTCTTGAGTTCATCATGTTACTGCTCTGTAGGGGTTAAGTAACGTGGCCAAAATTACCACCTAGAAAGGGGCAGAGCAGAAGGTGGTCCATGTCTGCCTTTCTGTAATAAAAAAATGCCCTTTAAAAAAATTATTTTAGAATTTTTATATTAGAAAAATAGAGTGGAAATATAAATTGGAGTAAAATGCCCTGAACGTAAAGAGTTAGAACTCTGTTCCATGGCAAGGGAAACCCTCAAAGGATTTTGAGCAGAAAATTTAAAAAGCAATATGATTCAATCCGCATTGAGTAGGAAAAAACTCACTAGAATGTAAAGAATGAATGAGAAGTGGGTGAGGCAGGAAGTAACCAACCCAATGAAGAAGATACTGCAAAAGTCCCAGTGATGAAGGTCTGAGAGAGGACAAGGTCATGGTTAACAGAGAATGGTGGTGGTGGTGGTGGGGATTCAAGAGAGTTCTCAGAGACTGCATTGGCAGGACTTATCCAGTGTGGAGGGAGAGGGACAAGTCAAAGAGGAACCTGAAGTTTGTAGCTTGAATGACTAAGAGACTGGTGGTGCTCTTAAATGCCCGGGGTAACACAGAGGGATAAGAAAGTTTTAGACGTGTCAAGTTTCTGGTACATGTAAACCCCTCTGTGAAGCTAAACAGGAGAGAGTCATTTGAGGAGGTAAGAATTATTTAGTCTCCTGGTCTCTGGCAGTGACCTTCCTAAGTAGCCTTCAGGACTGAGTAAGCCAATCTGCTCTTTGTAAGCTGTTCTAGCCAATAGAACAGTTCTATTCTATTGCAGCCTCTTTTCTGCAGCAACACATATGAGGGATGCCATTCACAGACACAGCATCCCTTTAACCACACCCATGATGTCTTAGAATACTCAAGTTAAGGGAGACAGGTGGTATATATTGTGTATAATTCCCAGAGAACCAGCTGTCATTCCAAACCACAAAGGTTTTCCCTTAAGAATTTCTAGTGACTTAGGAAAATTTTTAGGATGTAATCAGGTTAAGTGGAAAAAAACAGAGAACAAAAATACATATAATATATTCAAAAAATATAATGTATGTATATAACACACATAGAAAAAACACAGGAAGGAAATGCACCAAAATGTTAACACACGTCCTTCATTAAGGAAATATTTACTGAGCACCTGTCATATGCCAGGCATTGTGCTATTCATTAGGTATGGTAAGAAAAATAGACCTATTTGATGCCCTCATACAGCTTACAGTTAGGGAACTAATCTAAGCTAAGAACTTAAAGAGACTTATGAAACAAGTGTACAGATTCTGAGTATAAAATCCTTCTAGTCTTTTATAGTTGACTGAGTCCTTGCTCTCAACTATCGTGTTACTGTCCTGCAGGGGTAAAGTAAAATGTCCAAAATTACCAGCTAGAAAGGGGCAGAGCCAGGGCTTGAACCACATCTGTTCCACACCCTCACTGACACCAGTTCTTTTAGTGGCTAAACATTATCAAGTGTTTCTAAAACATTTCCCATAGAAACAACTCTCTTTTGCTCTCATGTTTCATTTGTTTACATAATATATGATTAAATTCTATAATTACAATAAAAAGTATAAATGGCATTTCCATATTTGTGAATAAATGCAAGTGATTCTTGGTGAGCATGGGCCCATCTGGATGGGGCACAAGTGCCTGAATACACTAGAGAAGAACCCCCCCAGAGAGGGCAGACAGCAGAAGCAAGAAGAACTACAATCCTGCAGCCTGTGGAAAAAACCCCACATTCACAGAAAGATAGACAAGATGAAAAGGCAGAGGGCTATGTACCAGATGAAGGAACAAGATAAAACCCCAGAAAAACAACTAAAGGAAGTGGAGATAGGCAACTTTCCAGAAAAAGAATTCAGAATAATGATAGTGAAGATGATCCAGGACCTCGGAAAAAGAATGGAGGCAAAGATCGAGAAGATGCAAGAAATGTTTAACAAAGACCTAGAAGAATTAAAGAACAAACAAAAAGAGATGAACCATACAATAACTGAAATGAAAAATACACCAGAAGGAATCAATAGCAGAATAACTGAGGCAGAAGAACGGATAAGTGACCTGAAGACAGAATGGTGGAATTCACTGCTGTGGAACAGAATAAAGAAAAAAGAATGAAAAGAAATGAAGACAGCCTAAGAGACCTCTGGGACAACATTAAATGCAGCAACATTCACATTACAGGGGTCCCAGAAGGAGAAGAGAGAGACAAAGGACCTGAGAAAATATTTGAAGAGATTATAGTCAAAAACTTCCCTAACATGGGAAAGGAAATAGCCACCCAAGTCCAGGAAGTGCAGAAAGTCCCATACAGGATAAACCCAAGGAGAAACATGCCGAGACACACAGTAATCAAACTGGCAAAAATTAAAGACAAAGAAAAATTATTGAAAGCAGCAAGGGAAAAATGGCAAATAACATACAAGGGAACTCTCATAAGGTTAACAGCTGATTTCTCAGCAGAAACTCTACAAGCCAGAAGGGAGTGTCATGAGATACTTAAAGTGATGAAAGGGAAGAACGTACAACCAAGATTACTCTACCCAGCAAGGATCTCATTCAGATTGGATGGAGAAATCAAAAGCTTTACAGACAAGCAAAAGCTAAGAGAATTCAGCACCACCAAACCAGCTCTACAACAAATGCTAAAGGAACTTCTTTAAGTAGGAAACACAAGAGAAGAAAAGGACCTACAAAAAAAACCCCAAAACAATTAAGAAAATAATCATAGGAACATACATATCGATAATTACCTTAAATGTGAATGGATTAAATGCTCCAACCAAAAGACACAGGCTTGCTGAATGGATACAAAAACAAGACCCATACATAGGCTGTCTACAAGAGACCCACTTCAGACCTAGGGACACATACAGACTGAGAGTGAGGGGGTGGAAAAAGATATTCCATGCAAATGGAAATCAAAAGAAAGCTGGAGTAGCAATACTCATATCTGATAAGATAGACTTTAAAATAAAGAATGTTACAAGAGACAATGAAGGACACTACATAATGATCAAGGGATCAATCCAAGAAGAAGATTTAACAATTATAAATATATATGCACCCAACATAGGAGCACCGCAATACATAAGGCAACTGCTAACAGTTATAAAAGAGGAAATCGACAGTAACACAATAATAGTGGGGGACTTTAACACCTCACTTACACCAATGGACAGATCATCCAAACAGAAAATTAATAAGGAAACACAAGCTTTAAATGACACAATAGACCAGGTAGATTTAACTGATATTTATAGGACATTCCATCCAAAAACAGCAGATTACACTTTCTTCTCAAGTGCGCACGGAACATTCTCCAGGATAGATCACAACTTGGGTCACAAATCAAGCCTCAGTAAATTTAAGAAAACTGAAATCATATCAAGCATCTTTTCTGAACACAACGCTATGTGATTAGAAATCAATTACAGGGAAAAAACCGTAAAAAGCACAAACACATGGAGGCTAAACAATACGTTTTACTAAATAACCAAGAGATCACTGAAGAAATCAAAGAGGAAATCAAAAAATACCTAGAGACAAATTACAATGAAAACACGATGATCCAAAACCTATGGGATGCAGCAAAAGCAGTTCTAAGAGGGAAGTTTATAGCAATACAAGCCTACCTCAAGAAACAAGCAAAATCTCAAAGAAACAATCAAACCTTACACCTAAAGGAACTAGAGAAAGAACAAAGAAAACACAAAGTTAGCAGAAGGAAAGAAATCATAAAGATCAGAGCGGAAATAAATGAAATAGAATCAAAGAAAACAATAGCAAAGATCAATAAAACTAAAAGCTGGTTCTTTGAGAAGATAAACAAAATTGATAAACCATTAGCCAGACTCATCAATAAAAAGAGGGAGAGGACTCAAATCAATAAAATTAGAAATGAAAAAGGAGAAGTTACAACAGACACTGCAGAAATACAAAGCATCCTAAGAGACTACTACAAGCAACTCTATGTCAATAAAATAGACAACCTGGAAGAAATGGACAAATTCTTAGAAAGGTATAAGCTTCCAAGACTGAACCAGGAAGAAACAGAAAATATGAACAGACCAATCACAAGTAATGAAATTGAAATTGTGATTAAAAATCTTCCAACAAACAAAAGTCCAGGACCAGATGGCTTCACAGGTGAATTCTATCAAACATTTAGAGAAGAGCTAACACCCATCCTTCTCAAACTCTTCCAAAAAATTGCAGAGGAAGGAATACTTCTGAACTCATTCTATGAGGCCACCATCACCCTGATACCAAAACCAGACAAAGATACTACAAAAAAAGAAAATTACAGACCAGTAGCACTGATGAATATAGATGCAAAAATCCTCAACAAAATACCAGCAAACAGAATCCAACAACACATTAAAAGGCTCATACACCATGATCAAGTGGGATTTATCCCAGGGATGCAAGGATTCTTCAATATACGCAAATCAATGTGATACACCATATTAACAAATTGAAGAAGAAAAACCATATGATCATCTCAGTAGATGCAGAAAAAGCTTTTGACAAAATTCAACACCCATTTATGATAAAAACTCTCCAGGAAGTGGGCATAGAGGGAACCTACCTCAACATAATAAAGGCAATACATGACAAACCCACAGCAAACATCATTCTCAATGGTGAAAAACTGAAAGCATTTCCTCTAGATCAGGAATGAGACAAGGATGTCCACTCTCACCACTATTATTCAACATAGTTTTGGAAGTCCTAGCCACAGCAATCAGAGAAGAAAAAGAAATAAAAGGATTACAAATTGGGAAAGAAGAAGTAAAACTGTCACTGTTTGCAGATGACATGATACTATACATAGAGAATCCTAAAAATGCCACCAGAAAACTACTAGAGCTAATCGATGAATTTGCTAAAGTTGCAGGATACAAAATTAATGCACAGAAATCTCTTGCATTCCAATACACTAATGATAAAAAATCTGAACCAGAAATTAAGGAAACACTCCCATTTACCATTGCAACAAAAAGAATAAAATACCTAGGAATAAACCTACCTAGGGAGACAAAGACCTGTATGCAGAAAACTATAAGACACGGATGAAAGAAATTAAAGATGATACCAACAGATGGAGAGATATACCATGTTCTTGGATTGGAAGAATCAATATTGTGAAAATGACTATACTACCCAAAGCAATCTACAGATTCAATGCAATCCCTATCAAATTACCAATGGCATTTTTTATAGAACTAGAACAAAAAATCTTAAAATTTGTATGGAGACACAAAAGACCCCGAATAGCCAAAGCAGTCTGGAGGGAAAAAAGTGGAGCTGGAGGAATCAGACTCCCTGACTTCAGACTATACTACAAAGCAATAGTAATCAAGACAATATGGTACTGGCACAAACACAGAAACATAGATCAATGGAACAAGATAGAAACCCCAGAGATAAACCCATGCACCTATGGTCAACTAATCTATGACAAAGGAGGCAAGGATATACAATGGAGAAAAGACAGTCTCTGCAATAAGTGGTGCTGGGAAAACTGGACAGCTACATGTAAAAGAATGATATTAGAACACTCCCTAACACCATACACAAAAATAAACTCAAAATGGATTCGAGATCTAAATGTAAGACCAGACACTATAAAACTCTTAGAAGAAAACATAGGAAGAACACTCTTTGACATAAATCACAGCAAGATCTTTTTTGATCCACCTCCTGGAGTAATGAAAATAAAAACAAAAATAAACAAATGGTACCTAATGAAACTTCAAAGCTTTTGCACAGCAAAGGAAACCATAAAGAAGACGAAAAGACAACCCTCAGAATGGGAGAAAATATTTGCAAACGAATCAACGGACAAAGGATTAATCTCCAAAATATATAAACAGCTCATGCAGCTCAATATTAAAAAAACAAACAACCCAATCCAAAAATGGGCAGAAGACCTAAATAGACATTTCTCCAAAGAAGACATACAGATGGCCAAGAAGCACATGAAAAGCTGCTCAACATCACTAATTATTAGAGAAATGCAAATCAAAAGTACAATGAGGTATCACCTCACACCAGTTAGAATGGGCATCATCAGAAAATCTACAAACAACAAATGCTGGAGAGGGTGTAGAGAAAAGGGAACCCTCTTGCACTGTTGGTGGGAATGTAAATTGATACAGCCACTATGGAGAACAGTATGGAGGTTCCTTAAAAAACTAAAAATAGAATTACCATATGACCCAGCAATCCCACTACTGGGCATATACCCAGAGAAATCCATAATTCAAAAAGACACATGCACCCCAATGTTCATTGCAGCACTATTTACAATAGCCAGGACATGGAAGCAACCTAAGTGTCCATTGACAGATGAATGGATAAAGAAGATGTGGTACATATATACAATGGAATATTACTCAGCCATAAAAAGGAACGAAATTGGGTCATTTGTTGAGACATGGATGGACCTAGAGACTGTCATACAGAGTGAAGTAAGTCCGAAAGAGAAAAACAAATATCATATATTAACGCATATATGTGGAACCTAGAAAAATGGTACAGATGAGCCAGTTTGCATGGTAGAAATTGAGACACAGATGTAGAGAACAAATATATGGACACCAAAGGGGGAAAGCAGCAGGGGGGTGGGGGTGGTGGTGTGATGAATTGGGAGATTGGGATTGACATGTATACACTGATGTGTATAAAATGGATGACTGATAAGAACCTGCTGTATAAAAAAATAAATAAAATAAAATTCAAAAATTCAAAAAAAAGAACCCCCCGGCCACCAGCATGTAGCATGCTGTGGGCCTTGGTTGGCATAGCTACCAAAGTGATCAAGAGAATACATGAATCCAATAAGTTAATTAAGTGGAAACTGATTAAGAGAACATATATTGTGTCATGTATCTGGTCACACAGCTTGAGATTGCCATAACGTTAGGCAGTCAGTTAAATCATATTGACTTCCCTGTCAGCTGAAATCTTATTTTCATTATTATTATATCTGCCACTAAGTCACAATTTTGTGTTGTGCTGCAGTGTGTTCCCTCCCAAATTTGCATGCTGAAGTACTTATCCCCAGTACCTCACGATGTGACTTTATTTGAAGTTAGAGCTTTTAAAGAAGAAATTAACATAAAATTAGGTCATATGAGTGGACCCTAATCCAATATGACTGGAGTTTTTATAAGAAGGGGGGATTAGAACACAGGCAACACACAGACTAAGGGACAACTGAGTGAGGACAAGAAGGTGGTTGTCTGCTAGCCTAGAAGAGAGACCTCAGAAGAAAGCAACCCAGCTGGCACCTTGATCTTGAACTTCCCTGCCTCCAAAACTGTGAGAAAATAAGTTTCTGTTGTTTAAGCCATCCAGTCTGTGGTATTTTGTTTTGGCAGCCCTGGCAAACCAACAGAATGCTTATCTCAACAACTGGCACATGGTGAGCACTCAGGTATTGATTAAATGAATGAGTGAATGAGGATTGTGTATGTCCCGCATCCTGCATTTCTGTGATTCATTTTTTGAGGACCTTTAAAAAAGAAGTTTAATAAGCAAAGGTGTGCTTGAGTAATCTGCCAGCACTGAGATTTTATGAAAAGAGAGTGGGCCTTCTCTTTCATCCATTTCTACCTCTTGATCCTAGGACTGGGGAAAGGAGCTCCTATAAATTCCAATTTAAGAACATGTCAAATGATCAGAGGCAAAATCCCAGCACTATTAGAACAGAGCCAGTCCTCGATGGCTTCAGAGAAGACTTTAGCTCCCTCATGTTGGGCAATGATGTCTCTTGGGGCTTCACTGAGGCCCTGGTGCACACAGACAAAGCTGGGAAGTAAAAACGACCAAGAAAATTGGCAGGCAGCCAAGAAAATCTCCGAGGCCTTTGATACACAGCATATGAGGTCATGGGAACAAGGCTGAACTTTCTCCCTCTCGTCTCCCAAAGGACAAGAATTAAGAACTTAAGAACCTGACACACCACCTGGATGTGCTCTTAGCAATGTGACCTCAAAACTGAATGGTAAATTATCTGGATTGTTATCATTAGCACAGAATGGAGGGCCCACCTGAACTTCGAGGGTCCGTGGCCCAGCCTTCTCATTTTGAAAGGAAGGAAATTGAGGCTCTGAAAGGGGAAAGGTTTACCCCCACTCTTGTCATTGTCATTTCTTAAGCCTTTGCCATAGAAACCAAAGATGTAGCTGAATACTTTCGTCTTTCATATTGTTACTTTAATACTGGATACTGGGTGGATATAAAAGGATTTAAAATTCTATGGGGTGCAGGAAAGTCCAAATGTTTAGAGATGTTTAAAAACACAAATGACTTTATTGGGGGTTTCGTCAAGGAACAAGATACTGTCCTCATAATGGCATAGAATCAAAGCTTCCCCTTTGCCTCTTTTGTTTTGTCCATTTTGGGATGTGACAGGGAGGGATGGGCTTAGAAAGTGGCAAGAGAAGAATAGGCTCCAGCTCATCTCAAACTCCAGGAGCTTCTACCTTGACAGAAGTAAATACCTTGCTTTCCATTTCTGCACATAAGATTCATGTGAAATGTGAGATCAGATTTAGACAAAAGTCATTCAAGCAATTAATTCAGCAACTGTTCAAGTTGTTGAGGATGTATACTGGAGATGCCACGATAAATAGAGCATACATGGTTCTTGCCTTTGTGGGGCTCATAATCAAATGGTCCTTGTTGCTCCTTCAATTGATTTTGAAAATAGAAATCTTCACCAACTGTAGTGGTGAGGGAGTAAAACAATCAATCATCCTGCTAAGCATCTTGCTATGGACTGAATGTTTATGTTTCCTCAAAATTCATATCTTGAAACTCTAACCCCCACTGTGATGGTATTTGGAGATGGGGCCTTTGAGAGTGGAGTCCTCATGGTGGGGTTGGTACCCATATAAGAAGAGACACAAGATGACTTACATCCTCTCTCTGCTTTCCAACATCTGAGGATACAATCAAAAGACAGCCAGGAAGCAGACCCTGACGAAGAACCAAATCACCCAGCACCTTGATCTTGGACTTCCCACCCTCTAGAACTGTGAGAAATAAATTTCTATTGTTTTAACTATACAGTGTATGGTATTTTTTTCATAGCAGCCTGAACTAAGTCACATCTACATATGCCCAGCATGGGTACATACCATTGGGGAGGGAGTGATATAAAAAAGATACATAAGATATGGACTCTAGCCACAGTGAGCTCAAAATCTAATTGGGAAAATGAGACACACATGTGAAACTGTTGGCCAACAGAGCAGTTTAAAATAAAGTGCTGGACTGATGGTTAATAACTAGAAAATGAACAGTAAAATGATAAGGACAACAAATTATGAAGAAGTTTAAGGAAAGATCAATATAGGGTAGAGATACCAGAAAAGCCTTTATCAAGAAAGTGGTGCCAAAGTTAAGTCTTAATGGATGGGAGGGAGGGGTGGGACTTCCGGGCAGGAATGAAGGCACAGAGGCAGACAAAACAAGAACTCGACAGTCACTGGGTAGGGATAACAGAAGAGAACCAATTAAATAACCACAAATTGTGAATGTTATAAAACAAAGCCAAACAATTCCGATCACACCTAACAAACAAAATTATAATAGAAATACCATGTCTGCTCCCCAAACACATGCACATTCTAACACATTCTTGGAAAGAGTGCTGTAACGTTGATTTATATCTGACAGTCCAAGTAAAAAATGAAAGAGCTGCCAAATCTGCCTATATAAATCCCAGTGATTTCACATGTTTTTATCCTATGAACTAAAGACAGAAAAAAAGATTTAAGCCTCTGAGACGGCAGACAATAAAACGGTACCCTAGTGAAGCTTCTCAGAGGAGCCACTAGAATCATATTTATCATGTCCAAGACTGACGTTAATTCTAATGTGCAGACATTCTTCAGCATTCAGAGGCACAACATTAAATAACTCTAACGGGTGAATTTATCGTGCTATGCAGAGCTGCATTGAGCTGTACAGAGGGACCGTATAACTACAGTATTACACAGTATCAAACACTCCATAGGATCCATAATAAGCTTCTTCTGTTGACAGCCAGGTGACTGACAAGACCCTCTTCCAAAATCCTCCTGGATGAAAGTGTTTCTCTTGTGCCTTGTGGTATAAAACCCTTCAGCCGTAAAAGCCTTGAGCAACTGACCAGAACCAAAACTGCTACCTAAGTAAGAGAAGCCTGGGTCATGCTTTTAGGTAATCCTGACTGGTCCACAAAAAGGAGTGATCCTCTGTCTTAGTGAGGTTACAAATCCAAATCCTTAACTGTCAGATGAAAACCTCATTGCTGCTGCTTCCTTGCTGCTCTGAAGAACGCCCTTGGGACTTCCCTGGCGGTCCAGTGGTTAAGACTTCGCCTTCCAATGCAGGGGGTGAGGGTTTGATCCCTGGTTGGGGAGCTAAGATCCCAAATGTCTCGTGGTCAAAAAACCAAAACATAAACCAGAAGCAATATTGTGACAAATTCAATAAAGACTTTAACAAAAAAAATGGTCTAGTCCACATCAAAAGAATCTTTAAAAAAAAAAAGAAAGAATGCCCTGCCTTCTAGACCTCACTTAAAGAGCCTCAATTATTAGCTTTACAAACTACTGCTCTAATCAAAAGCCTAGCAAGAGAGGTAAGAATCCGGGGCACATGGATCTTTGGGGCAGAGCCAGAAATCTGCATTTCTAATGAGCATCCCTAAGTAGTTCCCTAACTTGGTTGATTACCAGAAGCATCTGGGAGCAGTTTCAAAGAGCAGATTCTCAGACCACCTGAATGGAATCTCCAGCACTTTGTAAATTGCGATTGAAGTCATGGATCATTCTGCTGTTCAGAATTGTTTATATAATGATGAAAGGGAGAGATTCCAGTTGGGGTAGGTGTCACTTCTCTCTAATTGTTTGCTTCCTTTTACAAGAAAAGGAGAGTTTAGTAACCCACTGTGTTTCCATTCTCGATGTGGACACCAGGAAACTGAAAGCTGATAGTAACCCTTCCTGGTTTAGATTTCTAGGTACGATTGTTTCCCTTTCTATTATTAGGTTCTCGAAGTATTCTTTTCAAATGTAACTTCAAATTAAGTCACATGGAAATAGTCAAAGCATAAATTACAAATTAGTGCAATATAAATAATTCCAATTCAAACTTTACCTTAAATTTCAGAAAGTCACCTTCTCTATTCAGCTTATAAATGGGGGTGAATCTCGCATTTTACAACTTCATACCAATGATGGGGCTCCCTTCGACCTACTCACTGGACAAATGACAGAGGATAAAGGGCCCAGAAGGACTGCTAAACTTGACAAAGTGGAGGAACCAAGGCCGTGTTCAGTTGCTTCATGAGCTCACTTGTTCCCTCTCAACCCAATTATCTGCTAAAGAGAGCCAGCTGTGATGTAGTGACAACAAGGCGTGAACCTACAGCCAGAGAATGGGGGCTGGAATCCCAACTCTGTATGGCATTCCATAAGTCATTACCTCTGTGGGTCTAGTTTCCTCATTTGTGAAAAGGGGGTAAGAACCCTGACCTTCCCTGTCTCTTGGGGTTATTGTGAAAGTTCTTTGTAAAATGAAATGCTTTATAAGATGTAAATTATTTAACAACTAATGGAAATAGCTCAGAAATGCTAAATAAAATATACTCAAATGTGATAACTGACTCTTCATCAAAGAGGGCTTTCCCATTTCAAGGAAGGAGCGGTAGGTTTTAAAAAGAAATCTAGAGTATTCTAATGTGTTCCTCAAACACATGAAACTTGCAAGAGGGCAGTGTGCAGTGTGCAGAGTGAGGTCCCAGCGAGGAGTATGGCCTTTGGCTGTCAGGGTGTTTACACTGTCTGTGCACTGATCAGATAATGCTTGGTGCACTGTATTCAATCCTTGACAGCTCACTGTAGGAGGCCTTCACCACCTATAGCATGTCCAAAGGAAACCAACCAGAGTATAAGGGGCCTGGAAACAATGTCTCATTAAAAGTAGTTAAAGGAACCATAGACTGGAGCAAGTTCAAGGGACAGGCCCCGGTCTTCAGATGTATAAGGTAACATAGAATTGTCATGTAAAAGAGAAGTTTGTTTCTTTCAGTATGCATTCCCCAACATGTGAAAGTTACTGGAGACAAGATGTCAATTAGGGGAAGACAAATTTCAGAACAGAGTACATTAACAAGTGAAATGGTGAGCTCCTGCAACATCAATGGCCAGATATTTCAAAAGGGATTCTTGCCCTTAGTGAGAAGCTGCAATAGATATTCTTTGAAATGTTCTGACCGTAAGACTGACTGGCTATAAGCCAGTCCCTTCATCATTGGCAGACACAAAGTTTCTCATTCTTGGTGACAGGCTCAAATTCTTCTGCTAAAGAACATAAACTTGACTTCATAGACCTTGGGAGTTACCACTAAGAAAGCCTTGACTTTGGGACTCTAAGCCCATCCCATGCCAAATTGGTGCTCTTAAACATCTTCTGTACTTACTACTTCACTGTGATTGCTACACTTCTCAGATCAAAGCTTGATGCAAGCTCCATCCCCCAAAGCTGCCTCTCTTGGCACCAAGCCAGAAATCCACTGCTGCCATTTGTGTTTTCATTTAGTAAATAAAGATCAGAAATGGCTGCTGCTTTAATAGATTGAAATAGATTATTTGGTCTGCAAATAAATATCTTGGGGGAATTAGAGAAGATTTGGAGAACAACAGTCAATCTCAATATAATTAAAAATAAGCTCTCACCTGCTACTAATTTCCTTCTTGTTTCTTTGCTAACAGAAATCTTTGTTTGAACAAAGAGGTAAAAGGCACAGTTAGAAGCTGTTTACATAGTGCAAATGAGAGTGCTAATTGTAGGGAGCCTGCATGTTAATGAGAAAGAGGTTATTTATCAGTGTGAAATTCTGAGTGCAATAAATTGCAGGTGATATTTCAGGAAACATTCATTTTCTAATGATTTCTTTTCACCTCCAACAGTGGTCCCAAATCAAAGTGCACTATGTTGTAATGAAATAAGAATTGGTCTGAAAGACAAGAAATCTGGTTATGGTCTCTCTTGAATGAGGTGCTTTCCCTCTCTGAGTTTTGGGCTCAGTATCTGTGAAATTAGACATCTCTAAGTTTCCTTCCAGCTCTGACCATCATAGTATAAGCCTGAGGAGTATACCTACTGCTCCTACTGAGAAATAAGTTTCTCTTTCTTGGGATAACCTTTGTTGTTCTGAAACCAACTTACAAAAATACATTCTTGGAAAAGGCCTGGCTTCCTAGCTCCTAGGTTTTCCCCTACCCTTGCTGCTATGGTTCTGCCCAGCTCTTTTTGAGGAACTCACCGAAGATCCCTGGAAGAAAGCCTTCTGGCAGCACCGCAATATCACATGCCTCCAGCTGTCCTCAGACCCACTCAGTAGCTCTGAAGATGCTTCAGGCCCCTGACCTCCCTGTGACTCATTTTTTCAGCTCTTGAGCACTCACTGTGTGCGAGGCACAATGCTAAATACTAGGAACACAGAATTGTGCAAGGGAAACATAGGCCATGCTTGCATGGAACTGACTATCTAACGAACTCAGATGTCAAACAAATAATTATCCAAATAACAACGTGATAAGTGCTAAATGGCAAAAATATGTCATGTCATGATGGGGGGCCTCACTTACCCTGGATGGTCAAGAAAGGCCATCCTGGGGCTTCCCTGGTGGCGCAGTGGTTGAGAGTCTGCCTGCTAATGCAGGGGACACGGGTTCGAGCCCTGGTCTGGGAAGATCCCACATGCCGCGGAGCAGCTGGGCCCGTGAGCCACAATTGCTGAGCCTGCGCGTCTGGAGCCTGTGCCCCGTGACGGGAGGGGCCGCGATAGAGAAAGGCCCGCGCACCGCGATGAAGGGCGGTCCCCGCACCGCGATGAAGAGTGGCCCCCGCTTGCCGCAACTGGAGAAAGCCCTCGCACGAACCGAAGACCCAACACAGCCAAAAATAAATAAATAAGAAAATCCTTAAAAAAAAAGAAAGGCCATCCTGAGTGACATTTTCATTAAGGGCTAAAGTAGAAGTAAGCTGGTCATGGGAGGAGGAGAGTACAAGCTGAGGAAACAATACACAACATGCTGGGGTAAGGAGTCCAGCACATCCAAAGACTGGAAGGAAGGTCGAAGTGCCAGAAGACTTTGAATAAACAGAGAATGGGCAAATAGAGACCAGAGAGGTAGGCAGGGCCAACTCATGTAGGACTCTGGAGGCCTGATTAGGATTTTTGGACTCTGCCTCAAGGCTATTGGAAGCCATTAATCGATTTTAAATGGAGAAGAGATGTGACCAGACAGAAGGGTGGTATCAACCTCTCTCAATTGTTGTGTCTAAAGTCAGGTTTCTAAGGGACTTGTCAGAACCCCTGTAGCTCTCTTCCATTCCCTCCCAGGGCCACATATATATACCATGCCCCAAGGGAAAAGGGTATCCCAGGGTACCAAAGCAACCAAATGTTCCAAGTATCCAAGAAACATGAATCCACAAATAATGCTTTGGTAACCATCCTCACTATGGGAAGAGATTCCAGCAGAGACCTTAGGGAGCCCTCCACCCACCCTCCCTCCAGCTCTCCTCCCTCAGGTGTACCAGGTAATTGGGATAGGTAAACAGGAGGGACCCAACTCCAAAGGGAAACAGCAGGACAGGAAGTGATAAGCAGGGAACCCCAAAGGCCACAGCACAAGATGAAGTGGAAACACAGGAAAGGGTATAGAAAGACAAGACACCTGCAGGCTCTGGCCACAGACAGATGGAGTTGTCAACTCCCACTCCCAGAAGCCTCTGCATAAACTGTCGTCAAGCACTTGTGGGCACAAATGCCTGTCAGGTGAGAGGCAGTAGCGGGAGATGGGTCATAGGAAGCCAGCTCCCAGAGCACATGGGGGATGCTAGAGGCTGAGGCTGAAGGAGATAGATTAATAGCCTTCACAGTGTTTCTTAAAGCATTATCCACAGACCATATGTTTCTGAATCAAAAGGGTATGGTGACAAAAGTAGATTCCCCCAGCCCCAGAATCAGTCCTCGTAAGTAGTATAGAGGTGGAAAGCAGGATCCAGGCCCTGAAGTCAGACTAATGGTTTCAAATCCTGATCCCACATACTTGATAGCTACGTGAACTCAGGCAAACTGCCTCATCTATTTTAGCCTGAGTTTCCTGGCATGTAAACTGAACATCATATTATAATAGTATCTACTTTATAGGGTCATGTGAAGAGGAAATGAGATAACTCATGCAAAGTACTTAGCATGGGGCCTTCCTGGGACACAGTAAGACACTGATAATTGTTAACTATTAGTATTACTAAGTCAAAATCACTAAAAGTGGGCCCGGGAACCTGTATTTTATTTATTTATTTATATATTTTAGTTATCCATTTTATACATATTAGTGTATATATGTCAATCCCAATCTCCCAATGGGAACCTGTATTTTTAACAAGCTTTCCCCAGGCGATTCTTAGGACCACTCATTAATGCTCTATTGTCAGTTTGTGGAGCATCTATATGCCAGCCTCTGAGCTAAGCCTTTTATGTGTATTATCTCATTTAGTCCCATGAGATGGCACTAATAATCCTCCACCTTTCAGATGAGGAAACAGAGGCCTAGAGTGGTTAACTACCTCGCCCAAAGCCAGATGCTGAAGTTCCCAGATACTCTTTAGGGACAGCATATTCCACCAAATTGGAGACAGAGAGGGCAGTCACAGGAGACCAGAGCAGGCTGCCACTGCTGAGCTCAGAGTGGCTGTGAGACGACTCTGCAGCCTCTGCCCAGTTGGATGGGTTGCGGAGGGGAGAGGGTAGATTTGAGGAAGGTCTGAAGCTGATAGGTAGACCTGGCCCCCAGAAGCCATGGTGCTTCGGCCCCAGTGATTAAGGGAGCCAAGGAGAAGCGCTCAGCCTGAATGCTGTTGGGAGTCGTCTCAGCCCAGCCCATCACCCACTGCCAGGCGCTCTCCTTGCTCCTCTACTGCCCCCACTGCATCACGCTTTTCCAGCAGTTTGCATGCCTTTCTCAAGGCATGGGGTGTGCCAGCCCCCACCAAGCCTGACCACCTGACTGAAGACTGGCAGTCTCCTCAAAGCCAAGTGCGATGCCTGTATATGGAGGCAGGAATGAATGAATGAACCCTCCAGGGCAGTGAAGACCCCCCCAGATCAAAAGAGTTTGATCCTTCCAGCAGCCAAAAAGATAAGACTGGCAGTCAGGAGTCTTGAATTTCAGTCCCGTCTCTGCCATTTTCTTGCTGTGCGCCCCCAGCACATTGTTAAACATCTCAATATCTGCTTCATTGTCTATAAAATGACTGCTATAATCATTCAAATGAGAAAATGGATTTGAAAGATGCTTGTAAGTGATAAACTAATGTACCAAGATGACATTTACCCCCTGTGTATAGAAGCATGATAGTACCCTATCAGATTGGAGCAAAATGTGTTACACGCTGAAGAGTTGTTGCCTTCCTGGCAGGACTGGCCCTCCTTTCTTTGTGTCCCATGCACTCTCCATGAACGCATGAACGAACAAATGATCCCTCCCCAAAGAGGACCTTTTCATCCCAAAAATTCTAGAGGTGAAATTTCAAAACAACTGCAATTTTCTCTAGATACACAGATGCCAGGCACAGGAGCACTAGTCGCAATAGATACCTAGGTGGGGACCTAGCCACTGACAAGGGCATGGCATGTTCCTCATGAATCCCTACAAAAATCCTGTGGGACAGGAGCTGCCTTGATCTGACACACTCTTCTCTGCTCCTACCTGCCTCCCTGTGCCACCCACCCCACTCCCCAGCCCTTCTGCTTCCTCAGTTCACCTTTCAGATCCGATCTGAGCTCAAAAGTCAGTTCTTCTAGAAAGCCTTTTTGATGGAGGATCTGAAGGAGTAGGATGCCCAGGTTCTTCCTATGACAGCTCAGCTGCCTATCAACTCATTGCAAAGGTACTGGTCTCCAGTGGAGAAAGAGAGAGACTGCAAAGTAACACTTACACCCAGGGCCATGTTTACCAGAGGAGGGAAGGTGAAATTGCTGTTGGACTCATTAGAATTGATTACTAGCAAACCATCAGGTTAACAGGAATAACAGCAAAGAAAGGAGAGTCTCCAGGCAGGGTTAAAATCAGCCCTTCTGTAAGACAAGGAACTGAACCGACAGAGCAGTTTTCTGTGGCAACACACAGGGACATTTTTGGTGGGGAGAGGGCACAGAAGTTGGCCAGCTCACTGTGAAGCCAGAAGAGAAGTGTTCTGTTGTGGTCCATACCACAAATGGTCTCCCCCCACCATCCCCAGGAGTCACAGTGAAGGCTCTCAAAGAAATACCTCCCTGCATATCTGGCCTGTAAGGGAAATTATAGTCAAGAACACAGCTGAGTTTGAAACAAATAAAATTATTCCAAAGAGGCAGGGACTCAAAACCAATGTTGGTAGCCTAAAAAGTGGTGAAGAAAGGAATGAAACTCCTACCAATTCTTACCATGATGGGAATGTCCCAGTTTTCTAAAAAAGGCAACAATCTATATTCCTCATATCAAATTCAATGAGTCTCAGGCACCAGGAGATAGGAAGAATCTTGTTACCATCTCCTCTAACACACACACACACACACACACACACACACACACACACACACAAAACTCCTCCCCCAAAAAACAAGAAGTGCCTCCTATACCGAAACTGATGCATCAAACTCCTGGGCCCTACCTCCAAAAATAAGAACCCTGTCAAGACTCAAACACTCAGTCTCAGCAGCTTATAGTGGAAGGGGCTCTGAGGCCATCCAGGCTTGGATCGGAATCACTTTCAAGTCATGCATTGAAAAGCAAATTACCTAACCTTTCTGAGCCTCAGTTGCTTTATCTGTGAAGTGGAAAAAAAGTATCTTTCACACAGGGTTGTTATGAGCTTCAAAAGATACGACTAATGTAAAGCACTTGGCATAATGCCTCTGAAACAGTTGTGCCTCAAAGATGTTCTGAGTCCTTCCTCTATTCCTGTAGGTTTACTTGAGAACAAAGAAGTCAGAAGAAATCTGGAGAATGTCTCCATTAGGTAAAGGAAACTAAAAAATGTGGGAAGTCATTTCTTCTTCTAATTGAAGGTTGTGAGGATTAAGAATACCTTCTTTGACCCATCAAAAGCAGGTTAGGGTCCCTCCCAGGTGCCCCTACAGCACCTTCTTACCAACCCAATCACAGAACTTAGGCCACTAGTTGATATATTATGATCACCTACTTACTTGTCTCCATCACCTACTAGATTATAAAGTTTAGAATCTTCTTCATGGATGTTTATCCAGTCCTTTGTGCCAGGACTGAACATTTTTTTAAATTATTGATATCAAAAATTTTTAATTAATAAATATTTATTATCATTTAAGAGAAATATGTAATGTAAGAATATCTTACAGTTAAAATCTGGATCAAAACCTGAAATAACATCTATAATAAGATTGGAGAATGGAAGGCAGGAATAAAAGATGAGTTAAGGAGTGAAGTTCCTTGACTCCAGGAAGAAAAAATCAAAAGATATTGTTTACTCTCTTCTCTAAAACTTAGACAAAACAAGTTAGAAAATGCTTTTTAGTTACAAAAGTAATGTAGAATTTAAAATAAATACATACTTCCCGAAACAATGGAGAAGCTAAGAAGAAAGAAACAATATACCATAAATAGAAAAGGACCCCCTAAAAGGTAAGAAAAAGTAGAAAAAAGAAAGTTAATGAAACAAGATGATAAAAAAATATATAAAATATATCTGTTTTAACAAGAATATGTAAATGAGTTACAATGCCCTATTCAAAAATCCTCAGATTGGGTCAAATAACAAAACCTAACTATTTGTTGCTTAACAAATACACCTTAATACAAATCAGCACAAAAATATAAAGAAAAGGTGAAGGAATATTATGTAAATGCTAAAAAATCATAAAGCATCACTACAATAGTACTATCACATAACATTGAATACCAGGCAAGTGCAAAAGAAACCATCATTTTATATTGGTAAAGGGTTCAATTTACAATGAAAATATAATTGTCTTGAACATTTATATGTCAAATAACACTGCATTAGCAAATGTAAAGCAAAAATTGTTAGAAATACAATGAGAAAGATGACAGAAATATGATTATATTCAGAAATGCTAATACATCTGTCTTTGACAGACAAAATAAATGAAAATATAGGATATAAAGGTGCTGATTAATCTATTTATTAAAACTGACAATATACGATTTTATAAAAGTGAACAATATTGCACAAACAGAAAATACACTTTCTTTTCCAAGACCTATAGTCTATTTACAATAATTTATCACATATTAGTATATAGATGAAATTTCAAAGTTCCAAAGCCAAAGTTTCACAAGCTGTATCTCTGAATATGATTTCATAAAATTTTAAATTAATAATGAAAGTTTAAAGAAAATCCCAGCCCCTTAGAAATTTAAAAATCACTCTACTAAACAATTGCTAAAGAGGAAATAGAAATCATAAATGTAGATAATTTTTAAATGAAGATGAGAAAACTATATATAAAAATTTATATGAAATACCCAAACAGTTCTCAGTAAAAGGAGTCCATAGTCTTAAATATTTCAGTGTGTAACAAGATGGGGAAAAATGAACTAATCTGTGAATTAAAATCTAGAAAAAGAACAATAGTATAACAGTATAAAAAAACTTTTTATATTTTAAAAATAAAAGGAATGAATAAACATAAAAGAGCATAAAAAATGGTAAAATGATAAAAAAAACCCTAAATACCCAGTACTCAGAATTGGTAAATAAACCCAAGAGCTGGTCTTTGAACACAGCAATAATGTAAACAAGCTTTAACATGTAACTTAGAAAGAAAGGGAGGATTCCGGGGAGATGAAGATGACAGTGGTAGGATCATTTTTGGATATAACCAAATCTCTACATAAAAACAGAGAAACTAGACAGCAAAACCAAAATCCATAGACAACATTTACAACAAAACTAGGTGACAGATGACTTCATCATATGAAGTTAAAATTTGGTCTTTTGTTTTTTTCATGGTGGTAGGTTGAATAATGGTCCCTAAAGATATCCATGTCCTAATCTCTGGAACCTGTGAATGTTACCTTACATGGCTAAAGGGACTTTGTGATTAAGTTAAGGATATTAAAATAGGAAGATTATGAGGAAGGCAGAGAAAAAGACACAGAAAAAGAGGGCAGTGTGACAAGTGAAGCAAGATGCTATACTGCTGGCTCTGAAGGGGCCATGAGCCAAGGAATGCTGGCTGCCACTAGAAAGTAGGAAAACGCAAGGAAATGGGTTCCCACCTAAAGCCTCGATTTCAGCCCAGTGTAGTTGATTTTCAGATTTATGACCTCTAGAACTGTAAGAAAATAAAAGTGCGTTGTATTAAGCCACCAAGTTTGTGGTAACTTGTTACAGCAGCAGTAGGAAGCCAATACACTTATGAAATCATCTTTGATAATAAAGCAAGTCAGGAGCAATTACAGGCGTACCTCAGAGATGATGTGGGTTTGGTTCCAGACCACCACAATAAAGTGAATGTAGCAGTAAATCGAATCACACAAATCTTCTGGTGCATGTAAAAGTTATGTTCACACTATACTGTAGTCCCAAGTGTACAACAGCATTGCATCTGAAAAAACAATGTACATACCTAATTTTAAAATACTTCATTGCTAAAAAATGCTAACCATCATCTGAGCTTTCAGTGAGTCATAGTAGTAACACCAAAGATAACTGATCACAGATACTATAATAAATATCATAATAATGAAAAAGTTTGAAATATCGTGCCCCCTCAAATTTCATATATTGAAACCTAATAGCTAATGTGTTGGTGTTAGGAGATGGGGCCTTTGAGAGGTAATTAGGCCCATGAGGGCAGAGCCTCCATGAATGGGATTAGTGCCTTTATAAAAGAGACCCGAGAGAGCTGCCTTGCCCCTTCTGCCATGTGAGGTTATAGCGAAAAGACAGCTGTCTATGAACAAGGAAGTGAATTCTCACCAGATACCAAATCTGCTGGCATTTTGATCTTGGACTTCCCAACTTCCAGAACTGTGAGAAATAAATTTCTGCTGTTTACAAGCTACCCAGTCTACGGTATTTTGTTATAGCAGCCTGAAAGAACTATGACAACCATAGTTGAAATATCATTTGAAATATTCAAATATCATTTCAACATTAATCAACATAAAGAAACTGTTAATGAAATATTTGAATTCTTTTTTTTCTAACTCTTTGAAATCCAGTGTGAAGTTTTCAATAACAGCACATCTCAGTTGGGACTAGCCACCCATCAAGTCCTCAACTGTCACCTGTGGCTAGAGGTTCTACCATATTGGACAGCACAGTTCTAACCTGTAGCTTACTTGTATACTCTTGAAAACTCTAGAAGTCAAATGTATCAAGATTTTTAAACAAAAAGATGAACTGGCTTCTTTAAAGCAGCATATTGAAAGTCTGGTTCACAGCAAAATGTGGGCCCTTTCACCAGGGCAAAAAACGTCCCCTGCTAGGTGGTGGGCTTTCAGGCCATGCCACCAGATTGTCCAAATCTGGGAGACCATGCTGATGTGTGGAGCTGTGCGACTGCAGTAGTCCTGACTTCAGGGATGATAAGGCAGGCTGCCCGGAACAAAAAGCAACTCCTAATTAGAGTGCCTTGGCTTAAAACCTCCACACTACTCACTTCTCTAGGGTAAGAGATTGCAAGAGGCTGTCACAAAGCAACTCTTACCCAACTCTAATATATTAAGCCATTATCAGCTAATAAGGCATTTGTTTAAATTTCCTCATCAGATCATGCATTCAGTTTTACAGAACAGAACATCATTGTATGACAATGTAGAGTTTGCAAGTATTTTTCTGTTGTTATCTTATATTTATCTAATATAATTATATATCATTGCACTGGGGAAAGGAAAAAGAAATCTGTAAGTTTTGATAGGAGCACCAGATCACTTTATATCACCTAATTCTAATTAAATGACAGAAACATAAACCATCATTAATATAAAACTTTTTCTCATATATTTATTGAGGTTTCCATATTAGGAGGAAGAAAATATTTCTTAGCTCATTAGCACGTGTTAACATAGTCATTAATAGATTCTTTTTTTTACAGCCTTGGTAACCAAAGAGAAGGTTAAAAATAGGTGAAATCTCATTTTAAGTAGTAATATTAAAGTTAAAATTCTCCTTCACAGAAAGTGGGCATTATTCACAGTCATTTTTGCTCTCATCAAGACTGTAGTTCTAAAGTATTTACTCTTGTGGAGCAGGTAAAAATGGAAATCTTTGCCTGCATGCTATATTAGTGAGCTAAAAACACCTGTTTTCTCTCTGTCACCATTTCTCCATCACCTATTATTGAAGCGCTTAGACATTTTGACAAGGGTGTTATTTCATTCTGAAACCTTACAAAAGGGAGGAACAATATTTCAAAAAATATGATGAAAATATCCAAGGCCATTAAGCTCCTCATTTCCTTTTTTTTTTTAAATGGTCAATTAACTTTTTTTTTTTTTGCACTGAATTTATTTCCTTTTGGTAGTTTGCTGTACACACAAAAAAATTTCAATGAGAAGAAATTCAAAGTCTCTCTCCCCCAAAATAAAATCTTTAAAAATCATATACTCCCCCCAGAGGCTTGATTTAAGTAAAACAGAATGGAATGTTCAAAATTCAGTGTAACAGTATCAATCATATAAGTCCTCTTTAATAAAAATTCTGTATGACAAATGTAGCATCTGCATTTTAGAAAGTCTAGCTGGTACAAGATAGTCACCATCTCTTGAAACAGTTATCACCACTTTCATAAATTGTCTCACTAATATCTGCACATTTCCTTTGGGGCTCAGTATATCTGGCTGCATTTGCACTACACAAACACACACAAATAATTCTTAATAGATGCCTTTTGAAAGGTCCTGTTGACTAAGGTCTGAGCAAGGAAATCCTGAGGGATTACCTAATGAGAGTAGCACATGAGAACAGATAGACATGGAGGGTTTAGGACTAGCAATCTGCAGGAAAACCATGCCAGAAATGGGAATGCTTTTTGTTAAATGGGAAGCAAAGCAGATAGGCCATGCATCCCCAAAGTTAAATTTGAGTGGGTTGCCAAAATGGTGTAAATAGAAAGACAAAGAAATGAGCAGGTATCAAAACAGAACAAAATGAGATAAGATCAAGAATCAGGTGAGTTAATAATAGCCAGTATGGGAACTAACCTGGTGAGCATTGTGTCCTTCAGGTATGACCTATCACTGGGTCGGATAAGAGCATATTTTTAGAGCAGCATTTTCCAAACTTTAATGTGTGTAGGTTTCCGTGGGAAACTTGTTAAAATGATCTGAGGCCAGGTAGAGATTCTGTATTTCCAACAAACTCCCAAGTGATGTTGATGCTGCTGGTCTAATGGCCGAATTCTGAGTAGCGAGTAGCAAGGACAGAATCTTGTCATATGTCAATAATGACTGCAGTAGTAACATTTTCCACCTTTGTTTTACATAATCCTATTTTTTAGAAGCGATTTCTTCTAAAAAAAACTTTTTAATCAATGCTCTTTAGGAATCATACTTGGGTAAAGAATGGGACAAGACTGGATTTGGACAAGGGCCAGGATCTGCCAGGCAAGAAATACTCTGTGTCCTCAAGGAAATCAGGATCTATAGAAAAAGTAGAAGGACCTCTTTAAACTCATTATTTAGAGAGTGATCTAGGGTGCATGTAGCGACATAAAAATGGCCAAAGCCTGCATGAACCTTGAAAACAACATAAAGAGATTCAGCTCTTTAAAGTGACTTGGCTCTGAGTTTCTGCTTAACAGCAACTCCAAGAAGAAAGTAAAACAAGAACAAAAAAATTCCAGGGGCTATCCTCAAAACAAACCTGTGTAGTAGGTAACTCCATTTTACAGAAGAGAGACAGGGTTTCAGAGAGATTAAGTGATCTGCCACAGGTCATTCTCCTAGTAAGAAATAAACTAGCATCCCAAACCAAGGTTGGTTAGAATATTTCATAATAAAAAGGTTTTTAAAAATTAAAAGACTAATTCTAAAGCCAAAATACAATTAAAAATGATCATTATCATATCTTCCCAAGCTACTTCATAAGGTGTTTATGAAGCTCCAATGAAATGATTCAACATTTGAAAGGGCTTGGAAAATATCTGTAGCAAAACAAGAAAGAAAAACAGAAAGACAGAAAGAAGCTGGCAAACAAAGGTACTTTGTAAACTATAGAGGATGAGTTCAGTTGTTGATGTGATTTATCATTATTAGGTCCCAAGATTGCGGAGCCAAGTCAAGGCTGCAAACATAAATCAATGCTTCGTCCAGCTTCAGGAGATAAAAGAACCTCTTTGAACTCTAAACTTCAACTTCTCTTGGCCTTGGTATCACCCTGTGGTAATTTATATAAATGAAGCCTAATTGCGAGGAAGATTATTTCTCTTTCCCCAAGGAAATACCAATGGCATTCTACACCCCACACCATTCTCTCCCTCTCTCTCTCTCTCTCTCTCACACACACACACACACACACACTAAGATATAAGACTTAACTTCTTCTTATGAAAGCAATAAAAACTGAGATCCAGAGAATAGTGATAAGCCCAAGGTCAATAGAAGACAACAGAAGAATCAACATTTTAACCAACCATTTGACTCCATACTGCCTCTTCTCTGAAGAGGAACTGGGAGCAGGATGGACTACACCTTCCTTCATGGAAATTCACTGTTTTTCATTCATTCATAATTCAACACGTTCGTCAGAGCTAGACACTGTGTGAGTGCATAGTGCACTGTAAGACATAGTCTACCCTCATAAGTGTTTCTTTGTGCCGGGCACTGCCCTAGCCACTTTGGGAATACAACTATAAGTCAGACTCAGTTCCTACCCTCAAGGAGCTACCACCTAATGGGGAAGGCAAACATGTAAACAACTAAATTTAAATTTACATAGAGATGTGGGATCCTGAAGAATGGATAAAATTTTGATAGGAAAGAACAAGAGCAAAGGGACAAATTGCAGATGGTTTTTGCTTGCCCTTTTAGTGAGTTTAGAATTGATCTTGTAAGCAACGGAGAACTACTAAAAGTTATTGAGCATGGGAATGCAACAATGAATGTAGACTTTAGGAATGCTGCATTGAAGAGAGGGGAGGAGAGATAGCAGGGAGGGAAACCCATCAGGAAGGAGGTAAATATAGTGTCCAGATTTAGGGTCCCAGCATATAGGGCCTCACTGCTACAGAAAGTGGTGAAGAAGTAGTACCTGGATCTGGAAATCTTTCATTGGGAGGTACATGGTTGGGAGGAGGACTCAAAGAAGACCAGGATTTGTGTTTGTTTTGGGGGAAAGTAGCAATTCTACCAACAAGATAGATCTGAGGAAAAAGACAATGGGTTTGATGAAACATATGACTCTGGTGCAGACTCCTGGAAATACTATAACTGGCTTGCTGTTCTAGTGTCATGAATAATTGTCATCATTCATCTCATTCAGCATTTAAGAGCGCACACATGCAGCTATCTCCTCAAAGTAGAATCAAGCTTCCCATTCATTCTTGGGAGCCCTCTATGACTCTTTGGGCCATGATTTTTGTTTTGTGGAAATCTCTGCTCTGAATTGGACTGATTTCCTAGAAACAACACTAAAACCAGAAGCTAGTTCTAATTTCCTCACCCTAGCTTCATCTGTCTACATCCAAAGCTCCAAAGCCTACCTTAAAAACTTTAACAAAGGCAATTCCAAGTCTCTCTAGTAAAGGATCCTGGGCCTTGGTTGATGGGCTTCCACAGCTTGAATTTTGCATCAGAATCCTCCCAGCATGGTTTAAGCTCATTCCCTCTTCACAAGACTTCAATGAAGACAGCTGATCCTGATCCACCCCTTAATGACTAATCAAACCTAACATTATTTTTGAGGGAAGGTCTGACCTGCTCCTTGTATTCATCTCTTCATCAGCATTCAACATATCTGAGCACTTCCTATGTATCAGGGTCTGTGCCAGAGACGAGGACTGATACAGAGAATCACGCATGATTCCTGTTTGAGTACCTTAGTTTCTAATATGAAAATAATGCAGTAAAATAACTACAAGAACAGGGAGAAAACACTCAGAGACAGATGAGAAAATTGTTAAGTGCTAAAAATTTTAAAAAGAAAGAGATTACTTTCATATGAGGGACAAGGAGGCTCATGAGAGGCTTTGTGGATAAAGTAGCACTTAGCTGGGCATGGAAATAAAAGCCTGTAGACGTGTGGACTTGGAGAGGAGCAAAAATGGTCAATCCTTTGAGCCAAAAGACAAGACTCAAGACCAGTTTGGCTGAGGGAGTTTGAGGGCAAGGTGAAGCCAATGAAAGGTGATATATTTAGAGGATCTTCCCTACAGGGAGGAAGTAGTTTGTATTGATACTCGGTGTAGGTTCTGTGCTAACCCATGAGCCTTTTTCCATCTATGGTCAGTCAAATGAACCTGGATTCAGAAGAAAAATACATAAAGATGTTAATTTAGCCTCAGAAGGGGAAGTTTCTACCAAAAAGGTGGGGGGTCGCTGGAAACGGTGAGGGAGGACAAGGGTAGGAGGTTTGCTCTTACCTCAAGAGTGGTACCATGGCAGGGGCCCTAAGGTTTTACTTACATAGCTACACCAAGAGAGTGTTTGGATGAAATATCATGTTTTAGAATGAAGTCTTTCTTAAATGTTAGACTATGTAGCAACACATAGGAAGAATGTCAGTGCACTCAATCAAATAGGGAAACAAGCAAATCTCCTTAAATAGTGAATGTCAGGAAATGGTCATTATCCCTCACTCTTGCCAGGCTGAGTAATGTGCCTGTAAGTTTTACCCAATAACATCCTCAATGAGAAAAAACACAGAACAATAAAATTAGTGAAAGGTCTAGCAACCAAATTAAAGACTCACAGGGGAAAAAAGTCCCCAAAATAAATGTGTTGGAAAACCCACTTTGCTAATCATGCCAAGAACTAAGTCCCACTTGAACTACTGGGGCTTATGTGTGAATCCTCTTTAATGCCATTTTCAAGAGAGTGCACCTAGCAAATACAAGTTTCCCAGGGAGAATCACAATTGTGCAATGGCATTTTTGTTTGTTTAATAAAATGCCTTTTTGTATCTCCTTTATTTGCAGAAGGGGTTTCTTTTTGTTGAGATACTAGATCCTTTCTCAACCTCATGCAACACTGTAGGTACAAAGGGGGAAAGAAAACATTTATCTGGGGACAAAATTAAGAATAGAAAGCTAGTATCTTGAATAGGTAAGATTGATGGTGAATATTTTAAAACACAGCATAGCTTATTAAGAAATATGGATCGGGCTTCCCTGGTGGCGCAGTGGTTGAGAGTCTGCCTGCCAATGCAGGGGACACGGGTTCGAGCCCTGGTCCGGGGGGATCCCACATGCCGCGGACCAACTGGGCCCGTGAGCCACAGCTACTGAGCCTGCGCGTCTGGAGCCTGTTCTCCGCAACAAGAGAGGCCGCGATAGTGAAAGGCCCGCGCACCGTGATGAAAGTGGCCCCCGCTCGCCGCAACTGGAGAAAGCCCTCGCACAGAAACGAAGACCCAACAGAGCCAAAAATAAATAAATAAATAAATAATTAAAAAAAAAAAAAAAAAAGAAATATGGATCAAGGATTCTTTTAAAAGTAAATCACTTTCAGAAAACTAAACATGGTTGCTATAAAAACAGAGCTGCATTTTCATTCAGCAAATAGACCATTTCTGACAAAGTGATCCTATCTGTAAAATACTGGTGATCCCCACTGGAATCAACACAGCTAAATAGGGGTGGTCCAAGTTATTCCTCCCCAGTAGCAGCAAGGCAAGTTGAGCCAGTAGGACTTTTCTTTGCCCTATTTCCCACTAATTCAACTTCTCTAATGAAGAAAGATAGTCAAGGCAACAAGTATCTTATGTGGAGGAAGGCACTGAACAAGGGTATACAAGATCATACAAGCTTGTAAACATTGGCATCTGCCTTTCTGTAAGGAAATGGAGACAGAAAATAAAGCCTTTTAATCACATGTACTGGCTAAAATGAAAAAGAGAAGAGAAACAGAATAAAGGTAATCAGCTCCCACAAAGGATCACTACATATATTTTTGTTTGAAAGTACTAGAAAAGTGTGATCATCAGCAACTAGTATGAGTTCCATAAAAGTTCTGAAGCCATGTTTAAAATGCTAGCACATGCATATCTATCACACACACTCACACACACACACACACACACACACACACACACGCGCGGCAATTTGGCACTTTGAATGCCTATGATATGTTCATCCTACCCTTCTCCCTAGTAATTGGGCCTATGTAATCAGCAAAACCATAGCTATCAATTCAAAAATATAACTAGGTGAAGAAGGAGTCTCAAAAAAATTAAAAGGATGTCTTGATTCCTTAAAACTTTTATTCATAGATAACTACCTCTTACTTTCTGCACACACTTGTGACTCCAATGAATTGTACTAGCAGTGGCGAGTGGCCACTTTCTCTGCTCTCTGAGGCCACCCTGCAGCTGCCTTTACTTCCCTCTGTTCATTTTGAACAATTAGAAGAGCCATTGTATTTCAAGCTACTCAGAATGAAAACCCTCCAGCTCTGCAGAAACTATAAAACCAAGTCACATAAAGAAATTTGCTGGCTTGCCTGGCTCTAGGAAGTAGAGATCTACTAACCACTTCATCAACAAAGCATAGTGCCATCCCTGCTGTCCTTTCCTGAACTGCACGCTGAATGCCAGTCTCACTTTTGTGGTACTATGGGAAAGAAAGATGAAATCATCAAGAGTTCCTGAGCATCCACTGAGACATTGCTGAGACCTTATCTTTACCTTACGTGGCATTTTCTCACCTCTGTAGCAAGTATCCTTTTGATTAAAAGTACTACATCTTCCTTGGTTTACATAATTACTTTGGAATTTTTTTTGATATTGCAAACCCCAAAAGAGCAAAAGTCAGGCTAGGTGGTCTCAGGGGAGGACAAATTTGTCAAATGCTATGGCTAGGATTTACTCCCTTAGCAGCCAGGAAAGAGTTAGAAGATGGCAACTGTACTTTGAGCAGAGTCCCCTCTGTGGAACACAGCTAGCATATAAGTTCACCAAGAACAAGACACAGAAAATCTCACCTACTTTTTTGATACAGAAGAAGACCACAGATATAAAATATTATATCTCAACCAGTATTATATCTGACCAAGTGTCTCATAATATACTTATATATCGGAAGAAGAAATACAGATTGAATGATCATATAGTTGCCCAATGAGTCTTGTTTAGTGTACTAAGGTCAACCAGAAGAGATAGCTCCATTGGTGTAAAAGATTGTTTAACTAGCTTCAACTCCTAACAGTTCTCTCAGACCCTAAAAACGTGGTACCAACCTGGAGGGATGTTTATAGAATCACTATGTATTGTCTTTCAAGGTTAGTATATTAGTTACACATTTTCTGTGCATGTGTATGGAAATATTTGAGTACCTGACCTGTCATTTTCCCCTGAGAATTTCTGCACTGTCTCCCACTGGCTTCTTCTAGGTCCCACCTACTAGAATCTGTGTTGCTCTTACATTTAGCATTTTTATTCTCCTCTACAATATTTAGTTAAAATCCCTCTTGGTAGGTAAGTCTCCCACAAAAAAAACACTATGTCTTCCATGTCTTTATAAGAGGTACTTTGTAATATTAGTTTGAACCACTTTTGAAAATCAAAAGAAATGGTCAAATATCAGCAATTTCGTATAGTTCTACATAGGAAACCAAATCCAAATGTCTTCTGCTGAAAATTCATTGGAATTCATCACAATCTGTGGGAGGGGGCACTGTAATTTATAGAAATCTGTGAAGATGATAAAGGCAAGCATTTGAAGAAGTAGATATTACCACTAATGTCAGCTCAGAAAAAACATTAATTGGACAAATTTCAATGAGCTTCAAGCACATTTTTCTCCTTCTCTCTACAACTCTATTCCTGAAGATGAAAATTTTCTCTTTCTGCTTGATACCATGAAGGTCACTACTTCCAGCAAACTTAAGAATTTACCATGCTGTACTCTAATGTTGATGATTTTCACTGTTCTCAATTTTTAAGGCTTCCTATAAACAAGGGAAAACAAAGAAATACCCTCTTCCTTAGAATTCAACAGCTAGAAATTCCATTTAGAGCAAAATTGAAAACATATAAAAGGGAATTTAATCATTCCATTTTAAATTCTTAATAGAAACATTTTACACAAAATATATCAAGTAAAATTATAAATGAAATTATGCATAAAATATTTTATATTTGTAAACAAAAGTAACTTTGTAATCTGGAAAGAGTATTTATCTAGTCCATTTTCTAAAATATAACTGCTTTTTTTCAAAGTAAAGTATTTTTGTAATTAAAAAATATATATTTATCTTATGTATAGATTCAAGGTGTTACAAATATTCCATCTCACAAACCTGAATTATAGTTCATAATAATCCTTCAATGAGTTCCCAAAAGATGGACCTGAATTATTATAGAATGTGCCTTGCCATTAAGTATTTCAAATATAATTTTCCCTCAAATTTTTAATAAAGAGAAAATTATGACCAGATGGAATAAAATGTAAATGTCTAAAATGCTAACCTATTTATAATATATGACCAACTAAAAAAATGGGAAAGGGGAACTGAGAATATGTTGCCGAAAAGAAAAATGACTAAAGGGAGATTTTGATAATTTTTACTAAATTTCTGAATTTGATAATTTTTGTTGTTTCTTAACATCGAAAAAAATATGAAAGCATAATTTAATGAATCTGTAGAACACTTAGGAATGAAGAGATGGGAGGAAGGTGAATGGATATCTATTTTATTCTTTTATATCTAAGAATCCATGACTTAAGCAGAACAGTTCATCGTGAAACAAAAAATGAATGTGAAAATAGTTGAAATTACTAGTGTTAAGCTACAATGATATATATTTTAGGCAGGTGTTATTTCATCTTGCCTAGTTCTGTAAAATTCTCTCATAAAAGTCCCTGACTCTCACCAAAACAGTCAGGACATGATGGAAGAACTCTTTTTTTGAGTTTGTGACTCATATAGTTAAAACTTCACTTGAAGTATCAGAGTTTCAGTTTAAGTTCCTTTTATTTTCTCCTCTGAGGATGTAGAAAGTTAGAAGTTATCCAGACATTTCAGGTAGAAGAAATAGATGTGGAATAAAATAATCAGCATTAGCTATGGGTAGAAATAGAAATTACCATGTAAATTATTTATCTGCCTGGTTGACTCCACACTTAACTAAGCAAGCCAATTCTAGGCAAGACACAATGCTACATGATTCTGAGAATTTACAAAAACAGGCATTTCTCTATTTGTCTATTTTATTTTCGCCTCATTTCACAATGTAAACACAGAGAAATACTTACAATAGAATTGAAAAATATAAATTAAAAATAAAACAACAGGACAAAATAAAATACAAATAAGAGCTATAGGCCAGGAAAAAACAAGCTCAGATAGGCAATCACGATGCCCTCCCACACTGTGGACTATAAAGTTCACTCTAATCTTCTGGAATGCCACGCAAAAGGGAAGCATTATTTTTATTATTCATGATGCTAAAATGTAGCTATCTTTTTTTATCACTTACCTCTAAAATAAATATCTCTAAATGCGGTTGAGGAATGTGATGTAATGCCCTAAACCATGGTGCTAGCTACTTTCCAGTTCTTCCTCCACCCCAAATTCACTCTCTGCCTTTCTCTCTGTTCTGTACTGCAGGACACTGTCCCTCCCAGGCTCCTTGCTGGTTGGCTTCAGGTTGGGTTTGGCTGGAGACTGGAGGTCAGGAGAAGAGAGAGGTTAGAGATTCCTTCCCTGCTCTCCTCTCTGCTTTGGCCATGTTTCTGTTAGAGGCTGCATTCCTTCAGGACCACAGCTATGTTGGGCGGCACTTCTCACAACTCCAATAACCCTTCAGTGCAAAATGGTAACAGCTTCCCACTTTGCTAACCTCTGGCACCTCAACATTTTTTGTTAGTTCTCTTAACTCTACTCACACTTGTTGTCCTTGAAGACTTCCTTTGAAAGAATGGTGTGGCTTTCCTACCAGGACCCTGATTGATACAGATGAATTCCTACAGCAATGCCTTATTTCAAAAGCTTACTTCTCAAAAGAAAAGTCAGAGCATAACAATAGTCCTCAGCCACATCCCAATAAAAACACCTCTGTAAGAGGTGAGAAATATTGTTCAAGTATACAGAAACAGTCTAGAACAGTGCTATCCAATAGAACTTTCTGAAATGATGAAAATGTTTCATATATGTGTTGCCCAATATAGTAGCCATTAACTATATGTAGCTGTTGAGCTCCTGAAATGTGGGTAATGAGACTAAGAAACTGAATTTTTTATTTTATTTCAGTTAAATTAATTTATACTTAAATAGCTACATGTGACTAGTGGCTACACTACTGTACAGCACAAGTCTACATTAATCCAAGGACAAAACCTAGAGACTATCCGAATTTATGGTACAAAAATAAGTATAGTCCCTGCTGATAAAAGCCTATAGTCACAGAGTGTTAAGAGAAGGCCAGTAATTACTATAATATAAGGAAAATTGTGGGAAGTACAATAAAAAGGACACAAAGTCAAAAAGAGGAAAAATTCATACCAAATCACAGGTATTAAGGAAATCTTCACAGAGGATTTTGAATTTAAGATGAGCCTGGACAATTGAATAGATTTTGTATTAGTTTTCTATTTCTGCTAACAAACTATCACATGCTTAGAGGCTTAAAAGCAACACAAATTTATTATCTTACAGTTTTGTAGGTTAGAAGACCAACATGGCTCTCCCTGGGCTAAAATCAAGGTGTGAGCAGGACTCCATTCCTTTCTGGAGGCTGTAGGGGAAAATCCACTTCCTTGTCTTTCCAGCTTTTAGAGACCACCCTCATGGCCCTCTTCATCCATCTGCAAAGCCAGCAATATAGTATCTCTTTTTATATTCCTTTGACCACAACTAGAAAAGGTTCTCTGTGATTACATCAGCTTACCCGGCTTATCTAGGATTAATCTCTCCATCTCAAGATCTTTCACTTAATCACATCTGCAAAGTCCCTTTTGCCATGTAAGGTAACATAGTAACAGGTTCCAGAGATTAGGATGTGGACGTTGCTGGGGGCCCGTCTTCTGCCCACCAAAGATTGCCCACAGCAAGAGGTTGCAGATGAAATGAAAAGGGTTCCAGGAGGAGGGACAGGCCAAGAGCAAGACAGACCAATAGGGATTGACAGGACGATCACTACAATCTGTTAACCAGCTCACCCAGTTAGCCTGTGTTCTCTATTTCGTCTCTAAGACATATTGTAACATAGGCTGACTACTCGGGGCTGATAGGCTACTCTAGGACACCTGCCTACATGTACTTCCACCAGATGAACTGTATGCGTACGAAGAGCCAGCTGGGTTTTTTTTGCCAAACCTATTTAGGCCAGTTGCATTCGTCATTGTAATACATAATTTAATTAAATACTACATAAACCAATATGAATATGAAAAGAGAGCTGTTGTTTCCATGCAAATTAAATTGAATGCTTCGGAAAGACTTATTAAGGAACTAAAAACTTCTGCTAACAATTTTGGTGCTCAACGCTTTGGGAATCACATTCCTCTTACTGGGTATCTGATTTTAAATAGGGAATCTTTGTCACATTCTTCTTTCTCCACCTTGGGACATGATCTGGAGTCCTTGATTTCTGCCTTATAATGTTTAAGGCTCAGATTACTGGCTCTTTAGAGATTTGCCTTCACTCTCACTATCCATCATTCCCAAACCCAAGTTTCCTCCTCTTGGTTACAGTTTGCTTCCTCTGGAGAACCAGAGACTTCCAGGAGTATGGAGATTAAGAATAGGGAGCTGGATTTGGTAATTAGGGGATCATTACTGACCTTCAAGAGAATGACCTTATCAGCTGTTTCAGTGGACAACTGAGTAGCTGTCAGGATTGCCACATCAATGATCTCACGGGCATAAGGACCAGAAGAAGAACACAATGGCGTCTATTCCAATGGTACAACAACGATGACAAAAGCACTTGCACATCGCTGACAGTCTTTGTCTGCTGGTGTAGCCAGGACTTCGAGAGTGGAGGGCCTCCTCTCTGTCATTTATTATTGTGAAGTAGAGTATTACCAAGTGTACACTTTAAAAAAGCACCCAGCTAGACAGTTAGGGATAGCAATAAGTTTAAAAAGAAAAGAAATAAATTTGCAGCCCTAGGACTGAATTCAGAAGTGAGAAAGACACCTCCGCAAATCACTTCACCCTCATGCAAACAAAGCTGAGTACGCCCTGATTTATTTGCCTGTCCAGGGAAATGGCCAGATTTTTTCTAAAACTCTGGAGGGCAGTCTTTGTGCTCATGTTGCCTATGGACATGGCCTGGGAGACGAGCCTCTGACTCTGTTTTAGAGGCAGTTCTAATTCTCTTGGGCTGCTGGGGAACGGCAACAGAAAATGTTTTAGTACATATGAGCACATGCATATCTGAGTATGTGTACATATGCATCTATCTTATGTGTGTGCATGTGTTTATGCATGTGGACACATTAGCTGATGTAATGCAATAGATACCTAAAAACATTACATACAAAAAAAATCAAAATGGACTATTCCCTACCAAAATAATGCCAATAGAGTCAGGTAGATACATGTGTTTCGTTTTTGTTTTTTAAGTCCTGATATTGAACTGCATAATCTTTTATATTTTCATCCTAAGGTATTTCATAACATCTTGTAAAAAAATTGTTTCCTTCTGTTATTCAGTCTTACAAAGTTCTCACTGACTTTGCTACTATAGTCTGGAACAATTTAAACCTTTAGCATTCCAGTTCTCAAAGAGATCTCCCTATTGACCACACTGAAGGATGTATGGCATGGTACAAAGGGTCCTAAACAGTGAGCCAAAGGATGTGGGTTTAAGCCAGAACTCCACCCATTATGAATTTAGGCAGGACCTTTCATACCCCTGAGTCTATTTTCTCATCTGTAAAATGGGGCTAATAAACCCTTGACCAATCTTTCACACAGGAGTTTAAAAAGAGCAACTGGGAATGGGATTTGTAAACTTTGAAGTGCTAAGTAGAGGAATGAATAGGTATTACTACAACTACAATTGTTAAAGTAGGTCTCATGCCTGAGAAGCAGCTCCACTGATGAGTTCTCTGGTACGGTGAGACAGGAAGGAAATTATAGGATTCCAACACACACCTGTCCTGTGACTTCATTCATGGAATTCAGGGTGGAAATTTAAAATATTTCCCTGGATTTCCATTAGAATTACATTGGCTTCAAAGGAGGTAAAAGTCAAGATGTAACAAAAAATTTTATTCTAAATTGTTCTGAAGTGTGGGTTTTCAATCATCATGATTCCTTAAATTAGAATAGATCTGCAAAAATAGATACAGGCAAACATTTTTTCCCAAAATTTTTTCATGTAAGAGTATGCAGCCTGCTATGTAATGTCACACATTAAAATAACATTGGCATAGAATGAGAGTAAAACCCTTTCTCTGGAAATAAGCATATGTTATTAAAATTATATACCATTTGTAGCCAACTACTAGAAAAGAATCCACATTGCAGTGTTTAAGTTTAGGATCAACTTGGAGCACTGTGACATTGTGCAATAAGCACAGGACTAGGAGGCAAGAGATTTGAGTTCTACATCCAGATATCCTACTAATTAACCTACTGACTTGAGTAAAGCATTGGCTTCCATACGCCTTAATTCTCTCATGTGTAAAATACATTAACACCGCATGCCTACTTGCCTGTTTCATAGGGTTCTTACGGGGATCAAATGAAAGTATCTATGAAAATGTCTCTGTAAAACTATGAAATGGTGTACAGAAATAAAGAATTAAGAAAATGAGGTTTATACGAAAGTTCCTACAGCATAATATAGCCATTTACCACAGTTTATTGTATGTGTAACCCATAGAGATACATTGGTAATTCTGTTTTTCACACATTAACTTTAATAACAAGGTTATGAAAAAAATAATAACAAGGTTATGATAACCTTGACCTTAATAAATCAGCTAAAGGAGAGCTTAATAGGCTCTTCATTCACCATTGCTCTCTACAGTTTTTGAAGAGAGCTTACCATCCCCAAGTCATACAATCTTTAGGTGCTTTGGCAAAGTTGTATATAGAACAAGCCACAAAAATTGCTATTATGAAGTTAATAGCAAGAATGTGAACACCATTGAATATTTTAAAAATCCCATAAATGCAATGTATTTATAGAACAATAATTAAGAATACAATAGCAGACAATATAGAAAATGATGCCCTTGAAAAGTCAATGTGTCTACTGAATGCAGCAAAAGTAACTTGCAGAGAAAAAAGTCATGATGTTAATCATCTTTCTTTAAAAGTTAAAGAAAATCAGCTGAATATTTTAAAGGATAAAAGGCAACTCAAACCAAAAAAAAGGAAAGAAAAGAGAAAAATAAAATTAAATAGCCAAGTTGGAAAATTGAACAGAAATGTAATTGAAAAATAAAACCATGATCCTACTTGCTAAAAACAGATAGACCAACAGCAAGAAGTAAATCAAGAGTAAACTGCAAATAAATTAAATAGAAGTGAGAAAGAATATAAAATCAAAATACAAAATAGAGTGAATACACAGTTGTATGAAAATGAATTCTATGTAATGAATAATTTATTTTTACAAAATATTATAAACAAAAACTGAAAAACAAATTGGAGATAATATCAAAGAAAGCAGAGGGATTATATGAGTTCATAGATAAATTATATAAAATGATCAGGGAATAATATCAATTATTATAAACCACTTTTGAGCATAGCAAAAATGGTAAAACTATAAGTAAACTATGATCTTGGCTATAAAACCTGATAAAGATAGCAAAAAAAAAAAACCGCTATAAGCCAATTTCATTTATTAATATACATGTAAAAATGTTAAACAAAATATTAACAGAGAGAATTCAGCTATTTACTAAAAAATAATACACTATGAACAAGTGGGATTTGTCACAGAAATTTAAGGAATATTCAACATCAGAAAAATTACCAAAACAATATATCACATTAATAGTATAAACCAAAAAAAAGTACTTAAAATATATAAACAGTTCATGCAGCTCAATATTAAAAAAACAAACAACCCAATCCAAAAATGGGCAGAAGACCTAAATAGACATTTCTCCAAAGAAGACATACAGATGGCCAAGAAGCACATGAAAAGCTGCTCAACATCACTAATTATTAGAGAAATGCAAATCAAAAGTACAATGAGGTATCACCTCACACCAGTTAGAATGGGCATCATCAGAAAATCTACAAACAACAAATGCTGGAGAGGATGTGGAGAAAAGGGAACCCTGTTGCACTGTTAGTGGGAATGTAAACTGATACAGCCACTATGGAGAACAGTATGGAGGTTCCTTAAAAAACTAAAAATAGAATTACCATATGACCCAGCAATCCCACTACTGGGCATATACCCAGAGAAAACCATAATTCAAAAAGACACATGCACCCCAATGTTCATTGCAGCACTATTTACAATAGCCAGGTCAGGGAAGCAACCTAAATGCCCATTGACAGATGAATGGATAAAGAAGATGTGGTACATATATAAAATGGAATATTACTCAGCCATAAAAAGGAATGAAATTGAGTCATTTGATGAGACATGGATGGACCTAGAGACTGTCATACAGAGTGAAGTAAGTCAGAAAGAGAAAAATAAATATCGTATATTAACGCATATATGTGGAACCTAGAAAAATGATACAGATGAACCAGTTTGTAGGGCAGAAATAGAGACACAGATGTAGAGAACAAATGTATGGACACCAAGGGGGGAAAGTGGCAGGGGGGTGGTGGTGGTGGTATGAATTGGGAGATTGGGATTGACATATATACACTGATATGTATAAAATAGATAACTAATAAGAACTTGCTGTATAAAAATAAAATAAAATAAAATTCAAAAAAAAAATTAAATTAAATTAAAAAACAAAGCAAAACAAAAAAACCCATACTTAAACATATGCTCAAAGGGTTTTCAAAAAAAAAAAACCAGAATTTATTTACTTAAACAGAAAATACAGGAATAGAAAGATATTTCATTATAACCTCACAAAAATGCTATTAAATCCTTACTATGTGAAAAGATATTGAAAGGAGGATCTACTTAAACCCATGAACTAGCTTTCTACATAAAGGAGGAAAACATTAAATATGTTCTCATTAACAACAGAAACAAAGTGCAAATGCCCATTGTCATTGTTTACTAATTAATACTGCATTTCAGATTCTTACAAATGCAATGACACTTAAGGAAATAATTTTAGATTAGAGAGAAAAAAAGAAAATGTTAATTTCAGAAGTATCATTGTATACCAATATTTTAAAATCAGCTATAAAATTATCAAAGTTATTAAAAGAGTTTAGCAAAATAGTCAGTGATAACATAAATATATAAATCCATAGTATTGCTCTACACCATTTCCATATCATTAAAAGCAGTCAGAAATTAAAATTAAAAACAATTTATTCATTCCAACAATGAAAATATAAAATAGAGATGTTTTAAAGGAATGCAAAATTTATGCTAAATTGTGAATAGAAAAATAAATATCATAAATATCACAGAAATGAAAATCCTTCATAGGTTAATCTGTAAATTAGAACAACTTGAAAGTGAACTTCAACTATTCCTAATATAACTTGAAAAATATTTTTAAATTCATTTGCAATGGAATTCCTTTTTAAAATGGAATCAAATTAGCAATCCTTGATGCAGTTACTTCTAGCAGCCCAGTTATATTACCAAAAAAGAGGATAAGTCCAAAATTAAAAACAACTCTGAAAACTGAGACATGCAGACAAGCTGGATGCCAGAATCTGGGAGGAATTTTCATTATCTATAAGACCTATGGAGCTGGATTGAGAAAAAACAACTGGTGACTTCCTTTTGCTTTACAACAACATAATAGTTTTTAAAAGTTCAAACATGAAATAAAATGTGAAGACACTTGTCTCTCATTCACAATCTCCTCTCTGCCTCAGAAAACTAGGATCAGGGCCAACCAGACTGTTGAGCATCCATCCTTCTGATATCATGATATTCCTATTTTATGACTTTTCTTTCAACCCTCTCTTCTTTCTACATTCATTCAAAGGAGGTACTTCTAGGAACAGATTGTTAAAAGGGGGAGTGATGTTTCACAAAAAAAGAAAAATTAACAGGGATTATACGCTGAAATGGAAATTCTTCTCAAGAAAAGGATTATATGGAGGTGCAAAAAAGAAAGAGGCCTGGTACAGTACAGTTCATTTGGGGAACTACAATTTTTCATTTATTCCATTGTTTCAGAACATTAGAAAACTTGAAAGAGAGAACAGAAGATAGCACCTCTGGTGAGCAAAGCCACACTACATGAATTCTGAATAAATACTTAGAATTGGGCTCAAAATTGCATGCAACAAACTGTAGAACTATGAAGGGATTTGGCACAGAAGACAGAAGAAGGAGAAGCCATGCCATCTCTCTTTTGTAAAAACTTCCATATGGATAACTCTCTCATTTGAAAATGAGTAAATCACACACACACACACACACACACACACACACACAATGAGGACTGTAAAAAAATAATGCAGAAGAAGGGAAGAAGTCCATCATCCTAAAAATGAAAAGAAAAAGGAATTTTCTGAAAATAATCCTCTGTAGGAAGCAGAAGACATCATCAGCAGATGATGAAATTTTTGTGTGATATTTGCTCAGATGCAAAAACTAGGTCTCCATGAAGGAGGATCAGAGAGCAATAAAAAAGGGAGGGAAAAAGTAAAACGTTACAAAAGAATGAGAAATAAACCTAAATCTCATGAAAACCATTAAGGAAATTAACATATTTCCCCAAATATTGCCCAGTTCAGTTGAACTTATAGGTACATTTTGCCAAACCTTCAAGGAACAGATCATCTCTATCTTATACAAGTTTTTTCAAAAAATACAGAAAATGAGATAAAGCAGTCTAACTCATTTTCTAAGAGTAATATTGGGTTGGCCAAAAAGTGCCTTCGGCTTTTAAGTAAAAATAAAAGACACATTTTTCATTTTCACCAAGAACTTTATTGAACAACATGTTCACCGTTTTGTTCCACTACCCTCTGCCATTTTTCAGGCAACTTCATAATTTCATCTTCCCAAAACATTTTATCTTTTTGAGCAAAGAACTGTTCCAGGTGCCTTTTACAGTCTTCCAGGGGATTGAAATTTTTTCCATTAAGAGAATTTTGTAAAGACCTAAATAAATGGAAATCCAAAGGTGCAATGTATGGTGAATATGGCAGATGAATCAGAACTTCCCAGCCAAAGCTGTAACAGTTTTTGCCTGGCCATCAAAGAAACACGTGGTCTTGCATAATCCTGATGGAAGATTATGCATTTTCTGTTGACTAATTCTGGACGCTTTTCGTTGACTGCTGCTTTCAGTTGGTCTAATTAGGAGCAGTACTTGTTGGAATTAATCCTTTGGTTTTCCGGAAAGAGCTCATAATCGAGGACTCCCTTCCAATCCCACCATATATACAACATCACCTTCTTTGGATGAAGACCAGCCTTTGGTGTGGTTGTTGGTGGTTCATTTCGCTTGCCCCACGATCTCTTCCATGCCACGTTATTGTACAGTAACCACAATTTGTTTTAAAAAAAGGAACGTTTTCATTACGTTTAAGTAGAGAATTGCATGCGGAAATATTGTAAAGAGGTTTTTTTTGCTTACCTTATGTGGAACCCAAACATCAAAGTGATGAACAGAACCAAGCTGGTGTAAATGATTTCCAGTGCTTGATTTTGATATTTTGAGTATGTCAGCTATCTCCCGCGTGGTATGATGTTGATTGTTCTCAATTAATGTCTCGATTTGATCGCTATCAACTTCAACTGGTCTACCTGACTGTGGAGCATCATCCAGAGAGAAATCTCCAGCACAAAACTTCACAAACCACTTTTGACACATTCGATCAGTCACAGCACCTTCTCCATACAATGGACAAATCTTTTCTTGCGTTTCAGTTGCTTTTTTACCTTTCTTGAAATAATAAAGCATAATATACCAAAAATGTTGCATTTTTTCTTCCATCTTCAATATTAACATGGCTACGCAAAAATTCACCTATTTTGATGTCTTTTTTAAGTGCGTGCTGATACGACAGCTGTCATACACAATCTAACAAAATTGTTTTGAATGAAGTTAAAGACAACTAAGTGCTACTAGAGCCATCTTATGGAAAAAGATGAATGAACCTTTTGGCCAACTCAATATAATCAAACTTTTGAAACTGGATAAGATTGGAACAAGAAAATAAAAACATTGTCCCAGTACCTCTACAAATAACAGATGCAAACAATCCTAAGTGAAATATTAACCAACCTGAATTCAAAAATATATTTAAAAATTATACACCATGATTATATGAATTTTTTCCTAGGAATTCAAAGGAAATCTGTCATTGTAATTCAAAATACTAAATAAGTAAACGAGAAAAATCATGAGTATTTAAAAAGCATTTGGAAGAGACTGACTTCCAGAATGATGGAGTAAGGACCTCTGAAAATATGCTCCTCCATAAAAGCAACAAGAAAATCAGGAAAAAAAGTCAAAATCAACTTTTTCAAAACTCTGGAGATTAACCAAAGATTTGCAACAATCTGAAGATCATTTATTCAAGCAAAATGGCTGAGGCTTAATACAAACAGTGAGTTTTGTGGTATTTTACCTTGCTCTATTCTCATCCTCCTCTCCCATCTCCATGGTAGTCTTGAAAACCAACAGCCTCATAATCGTGGTAGCTGTGAAAACCAGCAGCTTTGCAGCCACTGGAGAAGGCTGACATGTTTGAAGCTGCCCAAAAGCCCCAACTCCAGAGAATTGTTGCTATTGGCCATGTCTAGTCATTTCCGTAGGAACCCCCATTTTCAAAGCTCATCTTTATACAACTTGATTCAGGGCTTGGTCAATGAGAACAAACTTTTACCTGAGCCGTTTGTCAAAAAGTATCAATTGACCATCATTTAACAAAATGGCTGCCTGCAATGTTGATAAAAGTTGGGGCCAAAAAGAAGTTGATCTTAAAAAAGTCAAAGGAAGGAAGGGGTGCAAGATGGCAGTATAAGAAGACTGTGAGCTCACCTCCTTCCACAGAAACACCAAATCTATACCTACCTATAGAGGAATTCCTCCTAAAGAAGACCCAAGGGCTGATTGAACAGCTTCTGCACATAGAAGGACCACATAGAAATGGTAAGAAAGATGCAGACACAGTATCCATGGGAACCCCACCCCCAACACACTGACCTGCAGTAGGGAGGGATATTGCTGAGGAGCTTGAGCACAGACTTGCTCACCCTGGGAAACAGTGAAAAACAGCAGTTTAAAGGGTACCTAGACTATACGGGAAGGAAATCCATTTACTAACTTCAGGGCTTCTGTCAAATGTGTAGTGAACTGCTGAAGTCCTCTTCAGGGTCAGAGGCACTAGCAAGCACCATTGTTGGATTTCTCCCTGGACTCCCTGCAGCTTGCATCCACTCCAGCTCCAGCTGTCCTGCCACAGCTGCCTTGATGCGATGCTCCCCAAGACTGCCTCCAGCCCATGCCCACTCCAGCTCCACCAAGGCAACCTCAGCACAGCACTCCCAGGGACTGCCTCTGGCCTGCACCTGTTCCAGCTGCAGCCAGCCTGCCAAAGCGAAAAAGCCCAAGCAGTCTACACAGGGGACACTCCCACACAAACCACTTCTTCAAGACTGGGAGAAGTAGTGTTTCACCTAATTCATAGAAACAAACACCAAAAGTCAAACAAAATGAGGAGACAGTGGAATGAGTACCAAATGAAAGAATAAAATAAAACGCCAGGAAAAAAACCCTAATGAAAAAGACCCTAATGGTCATAAGGATGCTCACTGAACTTGGGAGCAGAATGGAGGAACTCAATGAGAACGGCTGCAAAGACTTAGAAAATGTAAGTAAAAATCAATCAGAACTGAAGAATACCATATCTGAAATGAAAATATACTAGAGGGAAGCAACAGCAGATTAGATGATATAGAACAATGAATAAGAAATCTGGATGATGAAATGGTGGATAGCACCCAATCAGAACAGCAAAAAGAAAAGATTTTTTTTTTAATGAGAAGAGTTTAAGGGACCTCTGAGACAACATCAAGCATACTAACATTTGCATTATAAGGGTCTCAGAAGGAGAAGAGAGAGAAAGGGACAGAAAACTTATTTGAAGAAATAATGGCTGAAAACTGCCCTAACCTAGGGAAGGAAACAGGTAAGAAAGCATAAAGAGTTTCAACCAAGAAGAACCCAAAGAGACCCACACCAAGACATATTATAATTAAAATGGCAAAATTAAAGATAAATCACATACAAGGGAAGCCCCATAAAATTTTTAGCTGATTTTTCAGCAGAAACTTTATAGGCCAGAAAGGAGTGACAGGATATATTTACAGGGCTGAAAGAAAGAACACAAAAACTTACAACCTAGAATAATCTATCTGGCAAGGTTGTCATTTAGATTTGAAGGAGAAATAAAGAGTTTCCCACATAAGCAAAAACTAAAGGAGTTCATCATCACTAAACCAGCCTTACAAAAAATGTTAAAGGGTCTTCTTTAAGCAGAAAAGAAAGGCCACAACTAGAAACAAGAAAACATATGAAAAAAAAAAAAAGAAAACATATGAAAGAAAAAAATCTCACTGGTAAAGGTAAATATATAGTAAAGACAGTGGACCACCCACTTAAAAGCTAGTATAAGGTTTACAAGACAGAAGTAGTACAATCAACTATAACTACAATAACCAGTCAAAGGACACACAAAATTATAAGATGTAAAATATGACATCAAAAAACATTGGTGGGGGTGGGTAAAATGTAGTGCTTTTAAAATGCTTTCAAACTTAAGTGACTATCAGCTTAAAATCAATGGCTATATATACAGGTCTATATATATAAACCTCATGGTAACCACAAACCAAAAACCTACAATGCATACACAAAAAATAAAGAGAAAGAGTCTGAGCACTACACTAAAATAATTCATCAAACTACAAGGGAAGAAACCAAGAGAAGAAGACAGGAACTGAGAAGACCTACAAAAACAACCAGAATACAATTAACAAAATGGCAATAAGTACATACATATCGATAATTTATTTAAATGTAAATGGACTAAATGCTTCAATCAAAAGACATAGGGTAGCTAAATGGATAAAAAAATAAGACCCATCTATATGCTGCCTATAAGAGACTCACCACAGATCTAAAGGCACACATAGACTGAAAGTAAAAGGATGGATAAAGGTATTCCATGCAAATGGAAAAAAAAAAGAAAGCTGAGGTAGCAACACTCATATCAGACAAAATAGACTTTAAAATAAAGACTATAACTAAAGACAAGGGCATTACGTAATGATAAAGGGGTCAATCTAACAAAAGGATACAGCATTTGTAAACATTTATGCACCCAACATAGGAGCACTTAACTATGTAAAGCAAATATTAACAGAAATAAAGGTAGAAATAACAGCAATACAATAATAGCAAGGGACTTTTATACCCCATGTACATCAATGGATAGATCACAGACAGAAAATTAATAAGGACACATTGGATCAGATAGACTTACTAGATATATACAGAAGATTCCATCCAAAAGCAGCAGAACACACATTCCTTCCAAGTGCACATGGACCATTCTCCAGATAGATCACATGTTAGGCCACAAAACAAGTGGCCTAACATGCAATTTCAATAAATTTAAGATCTTTTCCAACCACGACGGTATGAAACTTAGAAATCAACTATAAGAAGAAAACTGAAAAAGCACAAACACATGGAGATAAAACCACATGCTACTAAACAACCAAGGGGTCACTGAAGAAATCAAAGAGGAAATTAAAGAATACCTTGAGACAAATGAAAATGGAAATAGAAATTTCCGAAATCTATGGGATGTATCAAGAGCATCCTAAGAGGGAAATGTATAGCAATACAGGCCTACTTCAAGAAACAAGAAAGATCTCAATTAAACAATCTACATGTACATTTAAAGGAACTAGAAAATGAAGAAGAAGCAAAGCCTAAAGTTAGTAGAAGGAAGAAAATAATGAAGATCAGGTGGAAATAAATGAAATGGAGACAAAAAACAAAAACAGAAAAGACCACTGAAATTGAAAGTTGGTTCTTTGAAAAGATAAACAAAATTGACGATCTTTAGCCAGAGTCATCAAGAAAAAAAGAGAAAGACCCCAAATAAATAAAATCAGAAATGAAAGAGGAGAAATTACAATCAACAGCACAGATATACAACAGGGCATAGGAAAACACTATGAACAATTACATGCCAACAAATTAGACAACTTAGAAGAAATGGATACATTTCTAGAAACATAATCTTCCAAGACTGAATCATGAAGAAATATAAAATCTAAATAGACCAATTACTAGTAAAATTGAATCAGTAATTTTAAAACTCCCCAAAAGCAGAAGTTGGGTCTAGATGGCTTCACAGGTGAATTCTACCAAACATTTAAAGAAGAGTTAATACCTATCCTTCTCAAATTATTCCAAAAAATTGAAGAGGAAAGAACATTTCCAAATTTATTTTGCAAAGCCAGCATTACCCTGATACCAAAACCAGTGAAAGACATCACAAAAAAAGAAAATTGCAGGGCTTCCCTGGTGGCACAGTGGTTGAGAATCTGCCTGCCAATGCAGGGGACACGGGTTCGAGCCCTGGTCTGGGAAGATCCCACATGCCGCGGAGCAACTAGGCCCGTGAGCCACAACTACTGAGCCTGCACGTCTGGAGCCTGTGCTCCGCAACAAGAGAAGTCGCGAGAGTGAGAGGCCTGCGCACCACGATGAAGAGTGGCCCCCACTTGCCCCAACTAGAGAAAGCCCTCGCACAGAAACGAAGGCCCAACACAGCCAAAAATTAATTAATTAATTAATTAATTTTTAAAAAAATTAAAAAAAAAAAAGAAAATTGCAGGCCAATATCCCTAATAAACATAGATGCAAATATCCTTAACAAAATATTACCAAACCTAATTCAACAACACATTAAAAGGATCATACACCATGATCAAGCGGGATTCATTCCAGGGATGTAAGAATGGTTTAACATCCACGAATCAATCAATGTGATACACCTGATAAAAACGCTCAACAGAGTCAGCATAGAGGGAACATACCTCAGCATAATGAAGGCCATATATGACAAATCCACAGTTAACATCATAGTCAACGTTGAAAAGATGGAAGCTTTTTCTGTAATATCAGGAACAAGACAAGGAAGCCCATTTTCACCACTTTTATTCAACATAGTATTGGAAGTCCTAGCCACAGTAATTAGGCAAGAAAAAAAATAAAGGGCATCTAAATTGGAAAGGAAGATGTAAAACTGTCACTATTTGCAGATGACATTATACTGTATATGGAAAACCCTAAAGACTACACACACACACACGCACACACACACACAAAACTATTAGAACTAATAAATGAACTCAGTAAAGTTGTAGAATATAAAATTAATATACAGAAATCTATTGCAGGGGCTTCCCTGGTGGCACAGTGGTTAAGAAACCGCCTGCCAATGCAGAGGACATGGGTTTGAGCCCTGGTCCAGGAAGATCCCACTGCCATGGAGCAACTAAGCCTGTGTACCAAAACTACTGAGCCTGTGCTCTAGAGCCTGCAAGCCACAACTACTGAGCCCGCACGACACAACTACTGAAGCCCACGTGCCTAGAGCCCATGTTCCACAACAAAGAGAAGCCACCACAATGAGAAGCCTGTGCACCACAACGAAGAGTAGCCCCTGCTCACTGGACAGCTACATGCAAAAGAATGAAACTAGAACACTTTCTAGACCACCATATACACACAAAAATAAACTCAAAATGGATTTAAGACTTCAATGTAAGACCAGAAACCATAAAACTCCTAGAAGAAAACATAGGCAGTAAGCTCTTTGACATTAGTCTTAACAATATTTTTTTGGATATGTCTCCTCAGCCAAGGGAAACAAAAGTAAAAACAAACAAATGGGACTACATCAGACTAATAAGCTTTTGCATAGTGATGGAAACCGCCAAGAAAAAGAAAAGGCAACCTACTGAATAAAAGAAGCTATTTGCAAATGATATATCCAATAATAGGTTGATATCTAACATATATAAAGAACTCATACAACTCAATATCAAAAAACAAGCAACCCAATTTAAAAATGGGCAGAGGACCTGAATAGACATTTTTCCAAAGAAGACATACAGATGGCCAACAGGCACATGAATAAGTTGCTCAGTATCACTAATCATCAGGTAAATACAAATAAAGACCACACTAAGATACCACCTCACACATATCAGAATGGCTATTATCAAAAAAACCCAAACAAAAAGCAAGAAACAGCAAGTGTTGCCAAGGATGTGGAGAATAGGAAACACTTGTGCACTGTTGGTAGAAATGTAAATTGGTGCAGTCACTATGGAAAACAATACGGAGGTTTCCCAAAAATAAAAATAGAACTACCATACAATCCAGCAATTCTACTTCTGGGTATTTATCAGAAGAAAACAAAAAACATTAATTTGAAAAGATATATGTACCCCTATGTTAATTGCAGCACTATTTATAACAGCCAGATATGAAAGCAACATGTGTCCATTGACAGACAAATGGATAAAAAAGATGTGAGATATATATGAAATGAAATCTTGCCATTTGTGGCAACATGGATGGACCTGGAGGGTATTATTCTAGTGCTAAATGGAATAAGTCAGACAGAGAAAAACAAATACTGTATGATTTCACTTATATGTGGAATCCTAAAAACAAAACCAATGAACAAACAAAATAAAACAGAATCATAGATACAGACAACAAAGTGCTGGTTGTCAGAGGGGAGGGGGATGGAGGGATGAACAAAATAGGAGAAGGGGATTAAGAGGTATAAGCTTCCAGCTATAAAATAAATAAGTTATGAGGATATAACATAATCATAGGCAATATAGTCAGTAATACTGTAACAACTTTGTATGGTGACAGATGGTACCTGGACTTATTGTGGTAATCATTTCATAATGTATAAAAATATTGAATCACTATCTTGTACATCTGAAACTAATATAATATTGTACATGAATTATAAATCAATTATAAAGACATAAAAGGAAAATCTGGGAAATAAGATATCCATAAGGGGCTTTGAAAAGCTACAACATATTCCTGGAATCCAGAAAGCTACATGCACACACAGAGCAATGCACATATCCAGAAAAGACCTAAGAAGTCCGTAATTTATCACCTCTGAACTTGAGGTTCTGTGCAAGCAGGAGGTGAAGGCTAAGGCAGAATTGTAAACTGTCTGGCTGTGTTAAAACTGTGCCCAACACACAAACTGAGTCCCTCAGCAAAGGCTTGGAAAATTATTGGCAAAACATTTAAGGAAATATCTGTCCAAACATTATCTGATCATTAAGCTAACTAAGCAGAGACTTTAGTGGCCACATACAACAAAGAATACAGACTTCACAGAATTAGTTCAGGAAAGTCACTAAGTAAGCAAACAGTAACAATAAACTCCGGGGGAGGAGGGATTTGATTTCCAAAGTTGCCACATTATATTATTTTAAATTTTTAGTTTTATCAAAAATAATTATAATACATGCAAAGAAAGTATGGTCTATACACACACACACACACACACACACACACAAACTGTCAATAGAAACTGTCCTGAGAAAGCATGGATGTTGGTCTTTCTAGACAAAGACTTTACATCAACTATTATGAATACGTTCAAAGAACCAAAGGAAGCCATGTCTAAAGAACTAAAGTGTGATAAAATGTCTCACAAAATAGAGAATATAAAAAAATAGAAATTATTTTAAAAAACAAATAGAAATTCCGGCTTTGAAAAGTAAAATAACTGAAATGAAAAATTCACTAAAGGGGCTTAACAGCATATTTGAACTAGCAGAAGAAATGATCAGTGAACTTGAAGTTATGTTGATTGAAATTGGTCTGAGGAATTGAATGAAAAAAGAATGAGGAAAAATAAGTAGACTTTCAGAGACCTGTGGAATACCATCAAGCCTACCAATATACACATATGAGACTCCCCGAAGGAGAGAAGAGACAGAAAAGAGTATAAAGAATATTTGAAGAAATAGTCAACAATGATAATTTACACATCCAAGGAGCTCAATGGACTCCAAGTAGAATAAAGAGATCCACACTAAGATGCATTATAATCAAACTGTCAAAGAAAAGTCAAAGAGGATATCTTGAAAACAGCAGAGAGAAGAACCTATCACATTCAAAATATTCTCAATAGAACTAACAGCTGATTTCTCATCAGAAACTAGGGAGGACAGAAGGCAATGGTATGACATTTTCAAGTGCTGAAAGACTGTCAAGAATTCTAAATCCAGCAAAACTATTCTTCAAAAATGAAGGAGAAATTAAAACACGCCCAAAATAACAATAACAGAGAATTGCTCACAAGCTGACCTACCTTACAAGAAATACTAAAGAGTCAGCCCTTCAGACTTAAATTAAAGGACACTAGACCATAAATTGAATCCACAAGAGGAAAAAGGAGCACAGGTAAAGGTAACTACAGAGGTAAATATAAAAGATACTATAAATGTATATTGTTTGTAAATCTTCTCTTCTCCAATCTGAGTTAAAAGACCAACTGCACAACTTAGAGAAGAGCTAACACCCATCCTTATCAAACTCTTCCAAAAAATTGAGGAGGAAGGAACACTCTGGAACTCATTCTATGAGGCCACCATCACCCTGATACCAAAACCAGACAAAGATACTACAAAAAAAGAAAATTACAGACCAGTAGCACTGATGAATATAGATGCAAAAAACCTCAACAAAATACTAGCAAACAGAATCCAACAACACATTAAAAGGATCATACACCATGATCAAGTGGGATTTATCCCAGGGATGCAAGGATTCTTTAATATATGCAAATCAATCAATGTGATACACCATATTAACAAATTGAAGAAGAAAAACCATATGATCATCTCAGTAGATGCAGAAAAAGCTTTTGACAAAATTCAACACCCATTTATGATAAAAACTCTCCAGGAAGTGGGCATAGAGGGAAACTACCTCAACATAATAAAGGCCATATAAGACAAACCCACAGCAAATATCACTCTCAATCATGAAAAACTGAAAGCATTTCCACTAAGATCAGAAACAAGACAAGGATGTCCACTCTCACCACTATTATTCAACATAGTTTTGGAAGTCCTAGCCACAGCAATCAGAGAAGAAAAAGAAATAAAAGGAATACAAACTGGAAAAGAAGAAGTAAAACTGTCACTGTTTGCAGATGACATGATACTATACATAGAGAATCCTAAAGATGACACCAGAAAACTACTAGAGCTAATCGATCAATTTGGTAAAGTTGCAGGATACAAAATTAATGCACAGAAATCTCTTGCATTCCTATAAACTAATGATAAAAAATCTGAAAGAGAAATTAAGGAAACACTCCCATTTACCACTGCAACAAAAAGAATAAAATACCTAGGAATAAACCTACCTAGGGAGACAAAAGACCTGTATGCACAAAACTATAAGACACTGATGAAAGAAACTAAACATGATACCAACAGATGGAGAGATATACCATGTTCCTGGATTGGAAGAATCAATATTGTGAAAATGACAGTACTATCCAAAGCAATCTACAGATTCAGCGTAATCCCTATCAAATTACCAATGGCATTTTTTACAGAACTAGAACAAAAAATCTTAAAAATTTGTATGGAGACACAAAAGACCCCGAATAGCCAAAGCAGTCTGGAGGGAAAAAAAACGGAGCTGGAGGAATCAGACTGTCTGACTTCAGACTATACTACAAAGCTACAGTAATCAAGACAATATGGTACTGGCACAAAAACAGAAACATAGATCAATGGAACAAGATAGTAAGCCCAGAGATAAACCCATGCACCTATGGTCAACTAAACTATGACAAAGGAGGCAAGGATATACAATGGAGAAAAGACAGTCTCTGCAATAAGTGGTGCTGGGAAAATTGGACAGCTACATGTAAAAGAATGAAATTAGAACACTCCCTAACACCATACACAAAAATAAACTCAAAATGGATTTGAGACCTAAATGTAAGAGCAGACACTATAAAACGCTTAGAGGAAAACATAGGAAGAACACACTTTGACATAAATCACAGCAAGATCTTTTTTGATCCACCTCCTGGAGTAATGAAAATAAAAACAAAAATAAACAAATGGGACCTAATGAAACTTCAAAGCTTTTGCACAGCAAAGGAAACCATAAAGAAGACGAAAAGACAACCCTCAGAATGGGAGAAAATATTTGCAAAAAGAATCAACGGACAAAGGATTAATCTCCAAATTATGTAAACAGCTCATGCAGCTCAATATTAAAAAAACAAACAACCCAATCCAAAAATGGGCAGAAGACCTAAATAGACATTTCTCCAAAGAAGACATACCGATGGCCAAGAAGCACATGAAAAGATGCTCAACATCACTAATTATTAGAGAAATGCAAGTCAAAAGTACAATGAGGTATCACCTCACACCAGTTAGAATGGGCATCATCAGAAAATCTACAAACAACAAATGCTGGAGAGGATGTGGAGAAAAGGGAACCCTGTTGCACTGTTAGTGGGAATGTAAACTGATACAGCCACTATGGAGAACAGTATGGAGGTTCCTTAAAAAACTAAAAATAGAATTACCATATGACCCAGCAATCCCACTACTGGGCATATACCCAGAGAAAACCATAATTCAAAAAGACACATGCACCCCAATGTTCATTGCAGCACTATTTACAATAGCCAGGTCAGGGAAGCAACCTAAATGCCCATCGACAGACGAATGGATAAAGAAGGTGTGGTACGTATATACAATGGAATATTACTCAGCCATAAAAATGAACGAAATTGAGTCATTTGTTGAGACATGGATGGACCTAGAGACTGTCATACAGAGTGAAGTAAGTCAGAAAGAGAAAAACAAATATATTAACGCATGTATGTGGAACCTAGAAAAATGGTACAGATGAACCGGTTTGCAGGGCAGAAGTTGAGACACAGATGTAGAGAACAAACGTATGGACACCAAGGGGGGAAAACCGCAGCGGGGTGGGGATGGTGGTGTGCTGAATTGGGCGATTGGGATTGACATGTATACACTGATGTGCATAAAACTGATGACTAATAAGAACCTGCAGTATAAAAAACAAAAAAAAACAACTAATACTAAACTTTCTTTGGGTTATTTGTATGGAAATATGTTAATATAAATGTTTCAGACATTACATGAAATTTCTAAAAATCTTATATGTTTCGGTATAATGTTATAAGTCATAATTCTAGTTATTACTTTAAAATGTATATTAAAAAAATAAAAAGACACATGCACCCCAATGTTCATTGCAGCACTATTTACAATAGCCAGGTCATGGAAGCAACCTAAGTGTCCACTGACAGATGAATGGATAAAGAAGATGTGGTACATATATACAATGGAATATTACTCAGCCATAAAAAGGAACGAAATTGGGTCATTTGTTGAGACGTGGATGGATCTGGAGACTGTCATACAGAGTGAAGTAAGTCAGAAAGAGAAAAACAAATATCGTATATTAACACATATATGTGGAACCTAGAAAAATGGTACAGATGAACTGGTTTGCAGGGCAGAAATTGAGACACATATGTAGAGAACAAACGTATGGACACCAAGGGGGGACAACAGCGGGGGGGTGGTGGTGGTGGTGTGATGAATTGGGTGATTGGGATTAACATGTATACACTGATGTGTATAAAATTGATGACTAATAAGAACCTGCTGTAAAAAAATAAAATAAAATAAATAAAAATAAAAGACAACTGCACAAAGCAGTAATTTAAAAACTGTGTTGATAGGCTTATAGTGTATAAAGATATAGTTTGTATGATCATAATAGCACATAGGAGGTGGGGGTGAGGAATGAAGCTATATGGGAGAAAAAAAATTTGTATACAATTGAAATTAAGTGGGTATTAATCCAATGTGGATTGTTATAACATGTTAATCTCCAGGGCAACCAGTAAGAAACTAATAAAAAATATGTAGTAAAAGAAATGACAAAGGAATTAAAATGGTACACTTAAAAATATCTATTTAACACAAAAGAAAGCAGTAATAGAAGAACAGAGGGAGAAAAAGACAAACCATGTAGAAAACAAATAGCAAACATAAAATGGCAGACACAAATCCTACTGTGTGAGTAATTACAGTAACTATATATAGATTAAACACTCCAATTAAAAAGCTGGGATCTGCAAAATGGTTAAAAACAAAAACATGAGCCTACTATATGTGTTCTCTACAAGATACATGCAAAGATTCAAAGACAAATAGGTTGAAGAGACAAGGATAGAAAGCAACATGCCATGTAAACAAAGTAGACCTGGAGTGGCTATACTAGTATCAGAAAGAAAAACAAAAACAGCTACTAGACTTTAAGTCAAAAATAGTTAATAGAGACAGAGAAAAACATTTTTAGATGGGAAAGGGGTCAATTCATCAGAAAGACATAACAATTATAAATACAAATGAACCTAACAATGAATACATGAAGCAATAACTGACAAAGTTAAAGGAAGAAATAGACAATTCAACAGTATTAGTTGGAGAATTCTGTATTTCAGTTTTAATAATGGATACAACAACTAGACACAAAACCAAAAAGGAAAGAGAAGACTTGAACAACACTATCAACCAACTACACCTAAAAGACATCAACAGAATACTCCACCCAACGACAGCAGGATATATATTCTTCTCAAGCACAAATTCAACATTCTCCAGGATAGACCATATATGAGGCTACAAAAAAAAAATCTCAACAAATGCAAAAGGATTGAAATAATACAAAGTATGTTCTCTGACCACAATGGAATGAAATAGATAAATATAACTAAATGGAGAATTCAGCAAGGTTGTCAGAAACAAGACCCCTATAAAAATCAATAGCATTCAAATACCAACTATGTGTTAGATAATAATACAACATAGTTGCAACAAAAGAGCTAAAAGGTATCCAGCAGTCAACCTAACAAAGAACAAAGGAAAACTCCAATAAAAACATCAAAGATTTCAGTAAATGGAATGATATATCAGATTCATGGAGAGATGATTAACTTAGTCAATTCTTCCCACTTAATCTACAAAGTCAATTCAGTCACAAAGAAAACATCAGCATTTAAAAACATTTAAACAAATAATCCAAACTCTATAAGGGGTTATAAAAGTCCCCAAATAGCTTATAAATTTTTGAAGAAAAGGAGAAAAGAGGGAGTGATTCCCGCTAACCAGATATTATGACATTCTAAAAAGATAATCGAATTAAAACAATATGGTACTGGTGAAGGTCAATTAGGTCAATGGAACCAAACGGAGAGCTCAGAAATAAATTTATGCTTGTATGGAAACTTGATATATAATAAAGGTGCATTTCAAAACAAGGGGAAAATAATTGTCTAGATGACATTGGAAAGACTGGCTCACTATATCAATAAAAATAAAGTTGGACCCCCTGCCTTACACCATATGCAAAAGTGAACTCAAGATGAATTAAAGACCTTCCTACAAAAGATAAAGTTATAAAGCTAACAGAATAAAATATAAGAATACCTTTGTGACCTAGAGATATGAAATGCTTTCTTATATAAGATCCAAAATGCACAAACCATAAGATTAAAAAAATATACTGATGGTTTCACTATGTCAAAAAAAGGATTTCTTACTTACAGATAAATCTGAAAAAAAATATGAGCAATAATTATAAAAAATATTGTTGAGAGAAATTAAGGAAAATTTAAATAAATGGAGAGGTATACCTTGTCCATAAATTAGAAGACTCAATATTGTTAAGATCAACTCTTCCTAAATTGATCTGTAGACTTCACATACTCCCAATGAAAATTCTAGTGTGCTTTTTTCTAGTTATTGACAAAACCAATTCTAAAATTCATATGAAAATGCAAAGGACCTAGAATAGTCAAAACAAATTTTAAAAAGAGAAAGAAAATTTGAGGATTTAACATTGCCTAATTTAAAGACTTATTACAAAGCCACAGCAATCAAAATGGTGTTTATTGATGAAAAGATAGAAAAGTAGATCAATGGAACAGAATAAAGAGTCCAGAAATGGACCAACATGAATATGGACAACTAATTTTTTAACAGATGCAAAGGTAATTCACAGTAGAAAAAAATCATTTTCAACCAATGGTGCTACAAAAGTTAGTTATATATTTTTAAAATAATCTTTGATCCATATTTTGCACCATATACAAAAATTAACCCAAAATGGATCATAGACATAAATGTAAAACCCAAAACTATAAAACTTGGAGAAGAAAAGATAGGAGAAAATCTTTGTGATCTTGAGTTACGCAAAAATTTCTTATATAGGAAAACAAAAGCACAATCCATAAAAGAAGAAAAATGATAACTTAGACTTCATCAAAATTTAAAACTTCTGCTCTTTGAAAGACATTGTTAAGACAGTGAAAAGACAAATCACAGACTACAAAAACATACTTGCAAAATACTTGTATTTAGGACATAAATACAAGTATATAGGAATACAAACACATAAATACAAGTATACATAGGATATATAAATACAAGTATGTATACAAATACAATATATGATCAAGGACTTAAATCTAAAATATATAAAGAACATTCAGAATTCAAAAAGAAAATAACCCAATTAAAAGTGCACAAAAGATCTGAACAATTAAAAAAGATATATACAGGGAAAATAAGCACAAAAAATAAATCCTCAACATAATCAGTTATTAGAGAAACGCTAATGAAAACCACAATGAGATACCATTCCTTACCTATTAGAAAGGCTAAAATTAAATAAAATGACCATATCAACTGTGAGTAAGGATGTGGAGGAACTGGAACTCATACATCCTGCTGATTGGAATGTAAAATGGCAAAACCACTTTGGAAAACAGTTTGGAAGCTTCTCACTCAACACTATGTATTGTCTGTGTGTGTGTAAAATCTATTTCTATGCTGTATATGTTTAAGTTTATTGATTTTTTTACCACATAGTATTCCATGATACCTATCCATCCTCTGCAGGAAGAAAGTCAAGTTTACCTTCAACTTATTTATCCATTCTCTGCAGGAAGAAAGTCAACTTAATCTTCAATTGTTTACTACACTCTTTTACATCAACCCTATTTTATCTTTGTAGGAATTTATCCAGGAGTGGGATTGCTGGGCCATAGTACATATGTACAATAAACACTGTTACATTGCTTTGTGGAATGGCTGACAAAGGTAAATTCCAGCCAGTAGTGACATGAGTTTTCATTTCCCATTTTTTTTTGATAATTGCCAAATGGTGATCTTTTAATTACATAATTCTTTCTAAATTTATTACTTGGCATATAAGGGAGAGCTTTTCAATCTCCACCTGCTCATTTAATTATTCATTTATCTAATCAGTATGGACTCATGGATTTCTATTTTATTCAAGGGATTATAATCAATCAAAATCATTATTTTGATGCTCTAATTGTCCCAGAATGGAAGTCCCTTCAAGCTGGTACCTCTGTCCTTTTGCTAAATCTCCATCAGTTTTTTAATAGACTTTTTTAAAGAGCAGTTTTAGGTTTACAGAAAAATTGCACAGAAAGTACAGAGAGTTCCCATATATCCCTCACCTTTCACCCCTCTCCCCACACAGTTTCTTCCTTGAGGTCAGGTAATGAAGGTCAGGTAATATTCAGGGATTCTGAATACCCTAATAAACCAGGAGGGCATTAAATACATTCTCAGAAGTGGAATCTTTCCAATCTTTTGTTGCCAAAATGTTGCCTCATGTAGGCTTTATATATAAACAATACATTCCATACTCTATGCTTGGAGATATCTTCACAACCTGACAACACTTTTGTAACTCTTCTTTCTAATCACAAAGGAAAAAACAGAATGTTTGGAGCCATTTCTCTATTCCCTGAAAACATGCCCCATGCATGTCATCCCTAATTCCTGTATATCACAAAATTGATTGATCATAGAGCCACAGAGTTAAAACTATCAGAAATTTTTTGCAATCATTATCTTATAGATGGGACAACTGAGGCCTAGAGAGGTGAAATCACTTCCCTTAAGTTCATAAAGCAAATTAGCAACAGTGATAACCAAAGTCTGCTGATTTCTAATCATCTTACCAAATATTCCTACAGTGATAAAAATTAATTCTCCCACCCACACATAAGCCTTTCATCCACTGGTTCATTTACAAATTGTTCCAGGACCACTGTTAATGATTATTACTAAACATCAGTAAGTTTGGATACTAAGCTGTAAAACAACAGACAACACCACACACACAATTATTGCTAATGATACATGGTGGACCAGTGTTCTACCTAATCGATAGGTTTCTTTAATTTGTTTTTGTTGCGTGTATGTGTGTGTGCATTTGTGTGTTTGTTTTTTTTCTCCAATTTCTGTGAGTATCATATAAAAAGGGAAGTTGGAAATGTGAAGGCTTCTATTGTTGCACAGACATGTGACTCTTGTCAAAATGGCATTAAAATTGCTCAGACACTGAAATGAAAGCAAATGTGTGTACCTATCACATTATGTAGGGAAACCAATGTAGGTTGAGTTGCATGTCACCAAATGCCCCACAAATGACATACAGGGAAAATGACATAATCCAAGTATTCAGCAAAAGCAGCCCACAGTAACAACTGCATCATTTCTGAAGAGGAAGAGAGAACAGATGGCTCAGCAAGCAATTGTAGAACAGCCAGCTTCCCCCTCCACACCTCCAGAACCAAATTGCCTCCCAGTGTCTCATCCCAGGTCCTGGGGATACTCAGAGGCAAACCACTCCAGTACCATATTAGCAGCAGCCATGGCAAAAGAAGTCCTAGGTCAAAGTGCCCTGGGCTTGGACCCAAAGGACCTATGTTCACAGCCAGATTCTTCTTCTTACCTTCCACGTTACCTTAAACAAGTTATTTAATTTCTTTAAATGGTATTTTCTCATCTCTAATACACGAATAAGACAACACTATAATGTTAAAGGAGATATTGAAATGAAAGTGCATCAAGAACTACAAAGTACTCAACAAATGTTAAAGCTCGTTAGTTAAAAAATACAGATTAGTTAGAAGCCAAGCTGAAATCTAATGGCATATATTGTATGCAGTATTCAAAGAGCTCTAGTCCTAGTTGATCACAGCTTCATTGAATTTTGGTTACCTCTGTGTTAAAAAGTCACCATGACTTAATTCTTATTACAAGAGAGGGATAAATCTGTTTCATTCATTACTCATTTAATAAACATTTATTGAGCAACCACGCTAAGTCATACGTGACAGAAGATATGATAGCTGAGGCTCTTTGGCTGCTAATATTTTTTAAAGATAATTATCTCTTTTTATTTTGTTGCTATTGCTTACAGGGCAAGCATGGCAGGGAAAAAATATTTAACTACATCAGGAAGGCTAGAGACAGACATTTCTGGATGATCTGTGTATCAGCCTAAGAAATAATAATGACTTACATTCCTAGTGCTTAAAAAAAATGACTTCATAGATGTAAACATTTAACTCTCACAGTGGCTCTGTGAAGCAGGAATTATTTCCCACTCTTTGCAGCCTGAATGAAAATCTAGCTACTCTGACTTCAAGTCCAAAACATCCCCCACTATACCACACCGCCTCTCACTTTAATGCCAAGGGACCTAAGGGTGGGGAAAAGAAAAGTATTCTCTGGCAAGATAAATCATAATTATTTTCAACACTCTAGTGGATATTGTTGGGGCAGTTTCCCAGAACTCTACTATCCTCAGACTTCATAAATGATAGAGAAAAACAGGTAAAACAGGCGCTAAGAAAACGATTAAAATGAGACTAAGTCAGAATGGCCATCATCAAAAAATCTACAAACAATAAATGCTGGAGAGGGTGTGGAGAAAAGGGAACACTCTTGCACTGTTGGTGGGAATGTAAATTGATACAGCCACTGTGGAGAACAGTATGGAGGTTCCTTAAAAAACTAAAAATAGAACTACCATAAAACCCAGCAATCCCACCCACTACTGGGCATATACCCTAAGAAAACCATAATTCAAAAAGAGTCATGTACCACAATGTTCATGGCAGCTCTATTTACAGTAGCCAGGACGTGGAAGCAACCTAAGTGTCCATCAACAGATGAATGGATAAAGAAGATGTGGGACATATATACAATGGAATATTACTCAGCCATAAAAAGAAACTAAATTGAGTTATTTGTAGTGAGGTGGATGGACCTAGAGACTGTCATACAGAGTGAAGTAAGTCAGAAAGAGAAAAACAAATACCATATGCTAACACATATATATGGAATCTAAAAAAAAGAAAACAATGGTTCTGAAGAACCTAGGGGCAGGACAGGAATAAAGACGCAGACGTGGAGAATGGACCTGAGGACATGGGAAGAGGGAAGGGTAAGCTGGGACGAAGTAAGAGAGTGGCATGGACATATATACACTACCAAATGTAAAATACGTAGCTAGTGGGAAGCAGCTACATAGCACAGGGAGATCAGCTCAGTGCTTTGTGACCACCTAGAGGGGTGGGATAGGGAGGGTGGGAGGGAGACACAAGAGGGAGGGGATATGGGGATATATGTATACATATAGCTGATTCACTTTGTTATACAGCAGAAACTAACACACCATTGAAAAGCAATTATACTCCAATAAAGATGTTAAAAAAAAATGAGACTAAGTAATTTCAATAATCCCTTTTGTTACTGTTTTAATCCCACATTAATACATAAATACATAAATTAATACATAAATCCCCCACATAAATACACTTATTTTATTTGTTTATTCACTGACATTCTGCTAACTGCAGAAGAAATTCCCAAAAGCTGAGACTAGACCAAAACAGTAGAACACTACTAATTGGCGGATCAATAAAGTACTCCATTTTGTTTGCATAAATAGACATTTTGATGGCAATCCTTTGATTTGATGGCAACCAAAATAGATTAACTGGATCTTTAATAGATGTATATAATAAGAATTGCAGACAGTATGCCCTGAAGATCGTCATTCTTGTCTTCAGGCAGATGGTAGAAGTGGAGGAAGGGGGAAAAGATGGGAAAGAACTTTCCTAGAGCAGCTGTTGCATGTGGGCACCATGCTGGGTGCTTCACATGTTTTAACTCTTTGAAGCTTCATAATAACCCTCACTACAATTTTACAAACGAAGAAACACTCAGATCAGTTAAGACCCAGTTCCATCTCTTTGCCCCACTGCCTCACATTATCTTTGAAATGATCTGTTGTGGAAGGGCCACAGCACGTGTGTGTGACAGAGGAGCCCTTTGGCTCCTGATACCCCTTAGAGAGGTCAGGATTCCAGTGTCATGATTCAGGAATTGGATGTACTGCCAAGGTCACAGATGGTACACAGTAGTCCCAGAGAGAGAGAGACCCCTTAGCCTGTGTACAGAGTAGTCCCAGAGAGAGGTAAGGGCTAAGGATGGAGTCTTAGAAACACAAAGTTGGGAGCTAGGGGGGCAGAAAGAGAAATACAAGATGTGAAAGAATTAGAAAAGCACAAATCAAGTATTTGTTAAAAAAGAATAGTTGGTCAAAAGCTATGACAATCAATAAGTACAAAACAAAAATGTCAGTAAATTGGGTGGAATTAACTTTTTTTAATGATTGCAAAACATAAGGACACATTTTACAACAGAAAATTGATAAGTACACAAAAGTATAAAGAAGTTGGGTGGGGTGGGTGCTGGGAAATCACCATAATTCCACGCTGATATGATTTATTTTTTAATTTTAACATTTCAGCATATTTTCTTCTAATATTCTAGGAACTTTTTATATAGTTGAAATCATACTGAATATGCAATTTTGTGTGCCATTTATTTAAACTTATCATGAACATTCGCCCAAGCCTTTAAAAACTCCTATATCTGTTTAATCTTGCATTCCACTGAACCATAGACACCAAGGGTAAGGTCAATGTTTTATTCTTTTTTATATATTTCCGTAGAACTCAGCATAGTCTTTTGCAGAGGAGGTATTCAAAAAATATTTATTGAGTAGAATATGAACACCAGTGCCCTCTCATCACACCTTAATTTACTAATCCTCTGAAGCCCTATGTCTATGGTTAATTTTATGGTACATTGTGTCTGTTCTCAGGATGTTTTATAATATCTGTTTCAAACATTTATGCTACCCCTCACTAGACAATGTGTTTTCTGGGGAAAACGTTCTTTAATTCCTCTCATATTTTTTGCTTTCCATCTTCACCAACAATGCCTACCACAGTGTTCCTTCCACAGAAGACAATTTAATCTCATTAAATTAAAGATAGATTATAGCTATAAAAAATTCAAAGAACTAGAATACATTTAATTGTATCAGTGATACTTCTAGCACCAAGACAGCTTTCGTTTTTTCCAAAGTTTCAATCCCTATTATCAAATCTTCCTCATGCTTTCTTTCTCCCCTTCTTCCCCTTCCAGTACTATATACAGGTGTGTGTGTGTGTGTGTGTGTGTGAGAGAGACAGAGCGATAGATCTGGAAAATTCTCTAGCCATGAACCATGCATAAATGAGAAACTAGAACATGATCTTTCTTTCTTTGTACTCTTGACAAGTCATCAAAACAAGATAATTCAAATTTGGGCTGAATTAAAAGAGGTAAAATATGCAGAACACGGAGGAAAACATTATCCTCTGCTCTGTGATGTTCAGTAATCCCAGGAATACTGTGTTCACCTCAAAAAACAAACACTATAAAAGAAAACTAAAAGGAGAATAATATCCAAGTGAAATGCCCAGAAAAGTGATGGGTGTCAAAAACATAAGCAACTATTAAGGGAGCTGGTTTTCATACAGGAGAAGGATTAGATGATGTAGGGCCTGGTAAGTCATGGAAAGTCCTGGACTTTTCTCTGAAGGAGCTGGCAAGTGGGTTTTGAACAGAAGAGTGACATAATATGACTTGGGTTTTGGGGGATCACTTTGCTGAGAATAGATTATAAAGAGGCAAGAGTGGAAGCAGGAAGACCAAGTAGGTGGCTATTGCAAAAATCCAGAATCCATAACTCCAAAGGGTAGAACCTCCATTGTGTGGAAGTCATAGGCAGGCATGTTGTATAGGCTGACTCAGAAGGCAGTGAGCTCTCCGCCATCAAAAGCGTACAAGTAGAAAACCACTTGGCAAGTATATTGCAGCGGTTCGCTTTATAACTTAAAAGTCATTTCCAAAATTGAGACTCCACAGTCATTGCCTACAAGCTACCCATACCTTCTGACAGCTTAATAACTCCATAACCATGTTAACAATTTATTTTTATTATAAAAGCATAATATATTCACAGTAGGAAATTAGAAAATAGAGATACAGGTAAGCAAAAGGAAAAGAAATAAAAATATAGTCCTAACATCCAGAGATACTCACGGTTAGGGCCATGGTATATATTCTTCCATTACATTTTCTTGGCACATACATCTTTAGATAGGTAAATAATAAAAAGCAGGTTTTTTCCTAACTAAACAAGATTACTATCTTTATAGTATTTTATAATCTTCTTTTAAAATTCAGTGTATGGTGAATATATTCTGCTGTCGATTTATGTTTTCTGCCAGAATCAGAAACCCCCTATAGACAGCCCCTATAACAGCCTTGAAGTAATGAGTAATGTAAATAAGAGAGAAACTGGCAGGATACACAAAGTCTTAGGAGATTTAAATAATGAGATAATGTCTTCCTCATGAGTGTCTCCCACCTAGCTCTAAAAGGCATATTTTGAACCATCTCCCATATAATATTTCACAATCCACTGCCAGTTTCAGCACCCTTCCCTCCATCATCATAACAAGTTACATCCCAAGTCAAAAGACCGGAACATAATCAGAAAAGAGTGAAAAAACACCTGTCATCCTAATTGAGCCACAGAGGTCTCATCTTACTTTTCCCTTGTTACCTCTGGGCATCTTATATTTCAGCAGTCATTCATTCCATGAGCACTTAAAAGTTTCCAAATGACTCTGAGCTTTATTCACCACCTTAGCACCAAAGGTAATACCTTAGTATTTCCTCAGATACAGCATCTGTAGATTCATTCGACAGCAAATATTTATTGAGTATCTACTATGTACCAGGCACTGTTCTCAACATCTGGGATAAAGCAGTGAACAAAAGAGGAAAAAATCTCTGTGGAGCTTTTATTCTCTTTGGAGGAAATGGACAATAAAAAGTAATTAACTATGTTAGATGGTGATAGCTACTATCAAAAAAAGCAAGGAAGGAGGATAGGTAGTGACATGAAGGAGGAAGGGGACTATGATTTTAAATAGCATGGTCAGGAAAAACCTTGACACAAAAGGTGGCTTTAGAACAGAGACTGAAGTAGGAAGGGAGTGAACCGTAAGGGCAGTAAGGGAAGAGCATTTCAGGCAGTGAACCTAAGGCGGGAAAGTACTTGGGCGGGCATGTTCTAGGATCAGAATGGAGGCCAACGTGGGTGGAACAGGGTGAGGAGAAAAGTAATAGAAGATGAGGTCAGAAAAGGTAGCCAGAGGCAAGATCACATGGGGCCTTGTGGATCATGGAACATCTTGAACTTTTCTCTGCAGGAGGTGGTAACCATTGGTGAGTGTTGAGCAGAGAAGAGGGACATGACATGACTGGAGTTTCTGGAACATCATCTTGTTGAAAATAGATTATAGAGGGCAAGAGTGGAAGCAGGGAGACCATGTAGGAGGCTGGAACAGTCAGGAGATGGTGGCTGGGACCAGAGAATGGCAGTGTGGGTGGGAAGAGGCAGTCAGATTCTCCATAGATTTTGAAGCTGCAGTCTCAGCATATGGTGACAGTTTTGAGAAAGAGAGGAGAGTCAAGGATGTCACCCAAGTTTTGTCCCTGAAACTGAAAAAATAGTTATCATTTACTTAAAAGGGGAGCACTGTGGAAAGAGCAGGTTTGCAGCAGAGGTAATTAGGAATTCAGCTTTGGACATTTGAGTTGATTAGCCATCGAAGTGGAGATGTCAAATAAATAGTTGGATATGTTAGTCTGAGTCTAGGGGAGAGGTCCAGGTTAGAAATTTGGGAGTTATCAGCACATAGATGGTATCAGGAGCCATAGACTAGGAAAGACTACCAAGGTAGTAAGTGTAGATAGAAAACAAACAGGTCCGAGAACCAAACATGAGGGCATGCCAATGTTGAGAGGGCAGAGCCCATGTGGCAGAACCAGCAAGGGGGAAAAAGCGTCACATATCAATATGCATAACACCGTTATGCTAACTCTAGGAAAGGTGTAAGTGAAAAGTTCCTAAGAAAAAGGAAATTACACGTTATCAGCTTAGTGACCCTGAGATACACATAATGATACAGGACTGTAACAGTGTCTGATCCTGGACGAGAAAAGAAACACTGACCAGAAAAGATCTCATCCCTATCACTTAACAGTGACTTCAGAACAACTCCGTTAATTCCAACTAAAGCCACTTCTAACAATATTCAACTATATTGTAATTTAAATAATCACATAGTATTCCATTATATGAATATAAAATTATTTATTTATTTAAACAATTTCCTATTTCTGGAATTTATGTTTTTATATCTCTTGGCTATTTTAAATAAGACTTTAATAAACATCCTTGTAAACACTTCTTTGAAGACAATTGTTTTCTTAGAATACATTTCTATAAGTATAATTACTAGACTAAAGGTGATGCACATTTTTAAGAGACTTTTAATATATATTTCCAGATTAGCCTCCACAAAGGTTGTACCAATTTACATTCTCACTAATAGAGTATAGGTGTCTTATGAGAGACATAACAAAGCTAGCCTGTGAAGTCAACAACCGCTTTTAGCAGAATCTGTAGGAACAGCCTTCTTCTGATTTTTTTTCTAGCTTCTAACATCCAGACACCCCATTGGTTCTTACTCTGGCTTTAGACCTTGGACTTAGGTTTTCAGAGACTCCTTCCCCCTCCACTCCTGATTAAATTGCTTCAGGGTTCTTTCCAGTCCCTAACCCTGCTTACCTCTGGTTACCCAATCCCCATTCCAGACTGGGCACAATCAAATCCCTATTATCTGTCCAGCACACGTCAGAGTTCTCCCTCGTTCAAGCTCAGGAGCACCAAGAAAGAAAACTCACCTGTCTAAGACCCCTCCCACTGGGAACAGGGAGAGGTAGTTGGAGACCAACTGTCCTGGTTTCTCACCTTCCATGGGCCCCTTCCAAAAGCTTGTCCACCCACTAAAGGCTTCCTTTATTCTGGCCCAAGAAGAAGAGACCGATTTTCCCACTCCTGTGATTCTGCCCAACCTCAATGACCTGGGTCAAGAATAAGAAGAGAGTGGAGCCTCAATAATTAACCTCACCTGAGACTCACAATGACCCTGTGAAGTACATATATATACAATCACAGCATGTGCACTGAAGAATTAAGAAAAGCTTCCACTTTTAAATGAATTGTCTTACTCCTTCTAAAAGAACAGTGCTTATTGAGATAAATGAAAAGAGGTGGTTGTTTTAAATCAGTATGACTAATGTTAAAAAACAGCTGGTAAGGAATACTAGGTAATCACATCCACACAAAATACCAACTGGGAACATTACAGTGTTATACCTACCATAATTTAGTTCTCCCTCCCCACGAAGTCACTCAGAGTGGCAGCTGTGATCTTGGGCTTTGCACATTAGAGACCATTAGGAAAAGCAGCATGATTCATCATCTGCTTGTGTTATTTTAACTTAGTCATTTGGGGGCCGATCTTCTGAGGCACTAACAATAGTCTGAGACTAGATTGATTTTCTTCCTTAAATAACTTGTGGATTTTTTTTAACTGTTGAAATTTCTGCCATTTCAGATAAAGATACATAAAATCTTAGAAGTGGAAGAGAACATGGAGGTCACTTAGAACAATCTCTCACCCTCATCAAACTATTCTCTATTATAATATTCCCGGCAACTATACAGATGGTCCTTGATTTCTCCCAGTGATGGGAAGCTCACTACTCATAAGAGAGGACATTTTGATTTTTCAGATAGCTCTCATTAGACTATTTTCTTTAATGTGTTCCTATATGAATCATTGGTTTTTTCATATTTCCTTATAGATTAATCCAGGAAGAAATTATGCTCTTATCCACATAATACATCTTCACCAAAGGCAGATTTTGTTTTGCTTCGTCTTCTCATTTCTGGGATAAGCATTTGCAGTTTCTCTAAATTTTACTTTATAACCCTCAGTATCTCAGACACTCTTCTTTAATTGAATGTCTCTCTTGGAAAATAGTGTACAATGGTGTAAGAATTTAACACAAGGTTCCAGATGCAATCTAGCCAGGGCACAGTAAGACAGGACTATGTGGGCACAATGTTTCTACAGATACAACTTTAGGTTTCTTGGGAACCATGTTACACTATTGGCCCATCTAAGTTTACGGTCACAGAAGCTCCTGGGATCCTTTTCAAATAGTCTGCTTTGCTTTCAGGATGTCCCTGGTTCTATAACTCAAGGATTTGCTTTTTAACCTCAATCCAGTATTTTATATATTTAGAGCTATCTAGTGTTTATCTTGCAGGCTTTGTACAAGTTTTATTCTTGTAGGCCCAACATTTCAGGTATTAAGACCATTTAACTATACCCACTGTCCCTCCCAAATTCTCATTCTCTGAAAATGTGAGGAGTGCCTTCAATGGCTTCATCTTGATGATAGTTCTGGGTATACAAGGATAGAGCAGAGGGGGAGAGACATCAATCCTTTAATCGATGATTTTTGGAGTTTTATAAATCATCTATTGAACTAGAGCCTAGTGGTAAAAGCAGTCCCCAACTGCCAGAGAACTGTTTGTCTTGATGGAATTCTCAAGACCCCTCACCCCCAATTTTCCAAAAAATTTTTTTTATAAGATGGTGCTTTGGCCTACACAAAGGTACTTCATAAGAAGCAGTCCTTGAAACTCACCACTGCATTTCATGTAAGGATGTACTGAGCAGGTGGTTTACTATATGACACATGTCCTCTTTAGGAAGAACCCATAGAAGTTTCTTCCTGCTCTCAGTGTTTTTCTTTCATATAGACACTTTTATTTATGATGTTTTCTCTTTGCTTGGACTGTTAGGAAGCCCACAGCAAAATCTGTAAGCCACCTCTAGAAAAAGTACAGAGCATGGAATAACAGAATCACATGGCATACGTTTTATGGACCAACCACACACTCATGGTTTCATCTTGTTCTCCCTAACCTTGTTTTTCCTTTATCCTAACTTCCTCACCTCTCCTCTCCTCTCCTCTCCTCTCCTCTCCTCTCCTCTCTTCTCTCCTTCCCTCCCCTCCCCTCCTCTCCCCTTCTCTCTCTCCCTCATTTTATTAAATTTTACGTACTCTTAAAGCCACCAAAAAATCTTGTTAGAACAAAACTAAAGATGGAACATAGATGGGTAGATAATCCAGATCACATTTCTCTAAGTATTTTATCCACAAGGATATCATGAGAATTTTGTTAGATACTTTGCTGAATCAAAATACACTATGTCTACAGCATTAATGTGATCCACAGGACTTAACGGTCATTTAAAAGAAAGAGGAAATGTCCTAGTCCTACTGAATTCTAGTGAAACACTAGTTCCTAACAATCACTGCTTTCTTTTCTAAACGCTTACAAATTGTAAGTGTAGTTGCATTTTTAGAACTTTTCCAGGGATTGATATCAAGCTGGCTACTCTGTCATTTGGTGAGACTGGGGTGGGGAGATACATATTTTGTTCTTCCTTTAGAAATCTGGAATATTTGCTCATTCCAAGTTTTCTGGAATCCCTCCTATCCTCCATGTCTTATCAAAAATCACTGATAATAGCTGTGAATTCTTAACTGCCAGTTCTCTCAGTATTCTGGGGCAAGTAATAAATGCAGTGAACTATATACTTAAGTCCAAGAAAAATTAGGCATCATTCTTTTGAGAATAAAGTTTGAAGTATGTTACAAGATATTAGACCAGTTAAATTATAATAATTAATAGTTTGTGCAAATAATTTTACCTCAATTATAAGCTTCAAAAGAGAGGAATAAGGGATATTAGGGAATTAACATTTATTGAGTACTCACTATGTATAGGTACCACGCTAGGTGGTTTACATGTTTTCTTACTTTACTTTCATAATAATCATAAGATTTTAGTTATTGTCCATTTTAGAGATGAGAAAACTAGGTTTTGGAGAGGTTAAGTAGCTGCCCTAGATCACAAAGCTAGATTGCAATGCTGGGTCTTGAACCCAAAGCCCATATCTTTCCCCCATATCAGACATGTGAAATTGGGAGGAATAACGTAAAAATGGTTAGGCAGACATAACCTTTATCTGATTGGAAAATGACAGCCAGGAGCTCTGTGCCTTCCTTAGTAATCTTGTTCCTTCAGCACAAAAGTCAAGCCTGGAGCTAAGAACACCTATATGAAAGAAGAATTTTGAGTCCCTAAGATTAGTATATGTCAAAGAAAATATTCTCTTACCAGGATACTAAGAGCTGGCAAGGTGGTTCATACCAAAGGCTGAGGGGGAAACTCTCTTACTAAGAGTTAAGCCCTCTTGCCTAAATATGAGAAAATAAGACAGAAAGTGTCAGAGCAGAATGAAGAAAAGAAAAAAACGATTAAAAGTTAGATCAGGCAATGACATTACAATTAAAGCTTAGTTAAGAAAAATTAGTATCTATACTTAGCTGCTTATGTCTCTTTACATTTGCTTTAAATTGCAGCTGAAGCCATAACAGTAGGGTGTATAGGAGAGACTGATCCAGGAGGCTGGGGTAGGTTCCAGATATCTCTCCTTTCATAATTCTCTCAAGCTAACTCTAGTGCCCAAACCCAGGTGAGAAGTTTGGGCCATTGATTTTGCACAGAATGCTGTCCCAGCACCTAGGGAAAAAAAAGCAAAGCAAAGATGTCTTCTAAAATTGAGATTAGTGGGGGCTTCCCTGGTGGTCCAGTGGTTAGGACTTTGCATTCCAATGCAGGGGGTGCAGGTTCAATCCCTGGTCAGGGAGCTAAGATCCCACATGCTGCACAGCCAAACAACCAAAACATAAAACAGAAGCAATATTGTAACAAATTCAATAAAGACTTTTAAAATGGTCCACATCAAAAAAATCTTTTTAAAAAAATTAAAAAATAAGATTGAGATTAGTAAATAATTAATATGTAATAGATAATATAACTTTCTGTAGAAGTAACCCATCCTAAGAAAATGTTTATAAATATGTTGCTAAGAAGAAGAGTGTGATTTCCCAAGTCTCCATCAGATACCAAAGTACTTCACCAACTCATTCATGATGACTAGACTACATTTCTAGGAAGACATGACTAGAATGCAATAGAGGTGAAGATAGTAGTGATATCTGATAATATTATTACTTACTTTGCACAGGTTACTTCAGAGAAGTGATAAAAGAATGAACTAGAAAACAAACATCAATTTATCAATTTTTATCCAGCAGTATACAAGGAAGAGGGTGTTTGCATTATAGATGAGCCACATTGGTTCCTTACACAGAACCAGGTAAGGAATGTTAATTTTATGAATGGAGAAGCCATCCCAAGCAACAAAATACCTACCACAAAAAGGGCAATCCAGTCAGATAATTCTGCCTAACAGAAATAGCCCTTTAAAGCATACAACTTTCTGTTCCATTTTTGTCTTGTCCTTCTTATTCCAGCTATTCATAATAATGGCTGCACCCAATCAGACCCAAGCCTAGTGAGACTTCAGGAGCCTCATCCCGTTGGCTATAGTACCTATGGAACCCTACTGTATGTCATTCAGTCCCTAGCCCTAGAACTTGGTACCTTATATCACCATTTTTTTCTTTTTGGCAGCAGCTACCACTACAAAAGCAACAGCCTTCATATTCCGAGTATCTACAATGTACCAGGCAGGCAGTGGGCTCAGCCAGTTTCATAATTAATCTCAATTAGAGCTCATCACAATCATACAAGTTCTATTAATACCCTCAAGTTAAAGATGAGGAAACGAGGTCAGAGAGCCAGTATGTAGCAGAACTAGAATTGAAACCCAGATATGTCCAATTCTAAAGCCCATACTCCTTCCAATGTGTCACATTGTCCCTCTAACTACAGAGTATCCTCTTCCTCTCCAATACCCACTCCTTTCTCTGATCTTTTCTCAGTGTTAAGCACCCTGAATTTTCCATAATATATCTCTTTAATGACTTAGGATGCTTTTGCTGTTACGCTACTGTTCCAAGTAGTAGTAAACCTAACTCAAACTGGCTTAAACCTTCAAGGAAGTTTGTTTTGTTCATGCAACTAGAAAGTTCAGAGGTAGGGAAGGAGCAAGTATGCTCTGCTCAGGACTCCAGCCCCATTTCTCTGACATTCTGTTGGCTATGTTTTACTCTGTGAGTTGGCTTTGCAAAGTGGTTACAAGCAATTGTGTCATTGCTCACATCCAGGAAAAAGAAAGTGCCACTTCAGAGGACACCAAACAAAATTACGAAGTTTCACTCTGATGACTCCCTTTAAACCAGTCTCAATGACCAAGGGCAATAATATGCTATGGCTATCTTAGGTCTCTGTCCTTCATCTCCAGAAAAATGCCTGAGCAAAACATCCTAGCAAGAGGGATAAGAATGTCCAGCTTGGTTAGACCAATGGCTATCGGCCCTGGCTGCATATCCACATCATCTAGTGAGCTGTGTATGCACTACCGATTCTCAGGCCCCACCCTCGATCAATTTGTAATTTTATTAAAGTCCCCCAGTAATTGGAACGTGCATCAGAGTTAGAAGCACCTGGTTTACATTAATCAAACCACACTCCTGGAGTTAAGAGTAGAGTCAATCCCACCCACACCAGTAATTCCTCTAGTGTGAAGAGGAATGGGTGAGATGAATGGGGAAGAGGCGGTCTCCATGCCCTTTACAGCACTTACCATGCTGTTGTAGCTGCTTATTTTCATTGTCTCTTCCCCTCTAGACCATAAATCCACGGGGACATAAACTGGGCCAGTATTACTCGTCACTGGATCCCCAGGACCTAGCAAATACCTGGCATCTAGTAGTAAATGCCCACTGAAACTTTTTAATGAATGAATGAAACTCAGACTCTATTGAGCTGGCCTTGCAAAGGAGCCCTATTCTCCTTTAAATGAATCAGGCATCTCCTGCAGATTAATCTCTCAGTGTTCATTATCTCTCCCCAGCTCAAAACTCTCGGGGTTCTCCTCTGCCTTCATCATAACCTCCAGCAACTTTGCCATGTGTTAAAGGTCCCCTACAGTTTATCCTGCCTCTTCCTCTCCAGTATCATCTCTGAGAATCACCTGTACTTAGAATACCTCATGATTAACGAATTCCTCTCAAATGCATCCTATCTACAAGACGTGCTCTCTTTAATTTTTTTCTCTTTGCCAACATAGAGAATGGCTATAAAATAACCTTATTTTCATTAAAAATTGAACTGATGTTCCGTCCAAAGCAGTATCTGGAATTGTATGAAGGATAATAATAACAACACTAAAAATAATCATAACAACTAACACTTTTGCAGCTCCTGTACAAGCAAGGTACTGCTCTTAGCACTTCGTATGTTACATATTAACTCATTTAATCATCCCAATAACCTTAAGAGATGGGTATGCGTATGATTCCTACTTTCCCAGGTGGGAAAACTGAGGCACAAAAACTATGTGACTTACCCAAAGCCACACAACTAGTGAATGGCAAACCAAGGATTTAAGCCTTAGACATCTGACTCCAGAATCCAGGCATTTAACCGCTACAACTTTCACAGTCATTAAGAGAGCAAGCAAGGTGTCACAAGAGGCTAAACTATGATGACGTCAGTGGAAATGAAGAGAAAGGGTCATCTGTGTATTCACAGAGAGATACTATAAATGAAAGAAGAGCAGTGGAAACTCAGCAATACCTTGGCTTACAATAGTGAAAATGAACCCAACCACCATATATTATAGGACAAGAAAGAAATCTTGGCAGAGTATAGGTACCTTAAAAGATGAGCTTTTAAACAGAGATTTTATATGATCTGAAGATTAATAGTATCCAGGGGGCTACCTAGAAAGAGTCTGAATGTGAGGGTAGCTGACGTCAGAAACATGTGAGAATCTGAGGATGAGGGGCCAGATCCATTGTCTAATACGTGAGTCAGACTGAGACTCAAAAATTTTAAATTCAACAACAGAATCAAGGTCTCATCCTCTTGAGAGAGGCCCCTGGATTTCAGAAGTCTAGAAATGTGTGTAGAGAAATAAGGCAAAACACAGCAGGTGACGCCAGCTGGAACCTTCTCTGTTTTATTCATGCCTCGTTGGCAGACGGCTGGTTCCCAGGAGGTGGCTGAATCTCACAAGGTTCAGATATTAGAGGAAACAAATAACTAATTGTGCTGAACCTCAGCTTGGATTCATTCTGGGGTGTGGACAAGCGTTTGTGTCTCCAGAGCTTGCAGTGAAGTGGAAAGCATGTATTAGCCAGCTTGGTGATCTGAATTGAACAGAATAATTGAACTGCTGCCAAATCTGTGGGTGACTAGATGTCGTGTGTGAGCCCAGAAAGTCCTGAGAAATCATGGTAATTGTCAAGCATGGCCTACACTTGAAAGGTAAGGCATGTCCCTCCTTTCCCCTGGTAACACATTATGCATCTCTCTAAACTGAAATTTAAGTTTGGTTAAATTGTTGTAGAATCTATGTGTATTTTCATCTTCTATATTCTTCTACCTAGATGAATAACAGGTTTGCTCCCTGCTGTGTAAAAGAACGCTTCCCTTTTATTTGCTTTAAAACTACCTATTTGATGCATCGATCCCTGCCCTCCTGTTCTAGTTCAGTTCAGAAAGGCCAGAATTAGAACAGTTTCTGAATGCTCCCCATCTGCAAGAGCTTATGCTCAGAGTTAGGCAGGTAAAAGGAAAAGGACTAAAACGTTGGTTCTTGCCTTCAAGCAACTCCCAAATCATTGGGAACGCAGACACAACTTTTTATAATAGAAACCTGTGACCATGGCACAATTAAAATGACATAAGGTCTCAGTGGTGATGCAATTCATTATGCTGCAGGAATGTGAGGAGGCTTCCTGCTGGAGGCAACTCTCAACTTAACTCTGAAGGTGGAGTAAGATTTCAACCGGAATTGAAAATGGTTTGAGTCCTCTGAGATTCCTTTAGAAATGAGGTGTGATATGAATACAAAATAAAATAAACATGCAAATTGTTGTGTTTGCAGGTGTCTACATGAAGATGTCTAGGAGGCAGCTAGCAATTCAGGATTGTAAGTACAGACATGAAAGCCACATACCTATGGAGATAAGCAAAGCCATGGAGGTCCATTTGACAGGGCAGAAGTGGAGAGCTGGAAGAGAAAACTGAGTGTGGAACCTTGGGGAATACCTGAGTCTGAGGCAGAGACAAAAGTGGAGCCAGCAACATGGGCTGAGGAGCAGTGGTCTCAAGGGAACAGAAAATTATAAGCATGTCAACAGACAAGGGCCTCTGAAAAATATATCACATAGGATCAAGACTGAGAAGAGGCTGTAGGATTTGATATTTAGAAGCCATTGTCAACCTTCATTAGAATAGCTCCAGTAGAGCAGGGAGTGTGGAAGTCTGACTGAAATGCACTAAGAAATGAAAGGGGGGTAAGGGAATATTCAGAGCTCTTCTTTTTCAGTAAGTGGGGTAAAGGGGAGATGGCAACTTGAATATAAAACTGGATCAAGAAAAGGATTTTGCTAGTAGCATTGGTTAGGTACTGTATGACTTAGTTGAACCAAGAAATTCGGGTTTATAGTCCAAGAGAGAGTGTAATACAAATGCATAAGTTATTTATGGACCTTATGTATGAGTTATGCGTTTATGGTTTTAATAAGTGTTGTACGTTGTTATTGTTTCCTTTGCCTGGCTCTTCTTTTGGTGAACTGAACCTGCTCTAGTAATACAGGTTTAGCGAGGGCTACCAACCTTAATGCACACGCACATACACACACGTGCCCGTGCAGTTTTTGGATCAAATGATGGGCACGTGACCAACTCAGGATTTTTCAAACAGGAGCTAGCAGAAGAGATTGAGTCCCTCTCTAAAAGCAAAGTTGGAGCATGAGCATGGAAGCTGCTAGTAGCTATGTTTCAAGCCTAGTGGAAAAAATTAAGAGTGAGAGAATAAATTCAATACATAGTGAGAAGCAAAGACAGTAGATAAAGAGAAAGAAACATGGAAGCCCTGCAGATGTTCAAGTCCCTGATTCAAGGGGTCCCAAAGGCCCAGCTCTACCCCTGCCCATCTTGTAGTTTTGTGAGTCTTCCAATAAATTTCTCTTTTCATCTAATCTAGATGAGCTCCCGTCACATGAAATTAAGAGTACTGACTATTACAGAAGGATTGGTAAGGGTGAAGAAGAGTTTCAAAAGTTGCACTTTGAGATTTCCAATGGATGAAAATATTTTCAATATTTTTTTAGTTGACAGTCGTACAGTGAGCTGGAGTTGGAAGAACATGCCAGACACAGAACACAACTTGGTAGAAAACTTGGAGGTAATATTAAGTATATAATACTTGCTAGAATACCCTCATTAAATGTTTGAGAGGTGGAATAGAGTAGGTTTATGTACCCAGACTTTGGAGCCAGGTGACTTGGGGTTAAAAACCTGGCTCCAACTATGGAGAACAGTAAGGAGGTTCCTTAAAAACCTAAAAATAGAACTACCATACAACACAGCAATCCCACTACTGGGCATATACCCTGAGAAAACCATAATTCAAACAGAGTCATGTACCACAATGTTCACTGCAGCTCTATTTGCAATAGCCAGGACATGGAAGTAACCTAAGTGTCTATCGATAGATGAATGGATAAAGAAGATGTGGCACATATATGCAATGGGATATTACTCAGCCATAAAAAGAAATGAAATCGAGTTATTTGTAGTGAGGTGGATGGACCTAGAGTCTGTCATACAGAGTGAAGTAAGTCAGAAAGAGAAAAAAAAAATATCGTATGCTAACACATATATATGGAATCTAAAAAAAAAAAAAGGTTCTGATGAACCTAGGGGCAGGACAGAAATAAAGATGCAGACGTAGAGAATGGACTTGAGGAGACGGGGAGGGGGAAGGGTAAGCTGGGACGAAGTGAGAGAGTAGTATTGACATATACACACTACCAAATGTAAAATAGATAGCTAGTGGGAAGCAGCAGTATAGCACAGGGAGATCAGTTCAGTGCTTTGTGACCACCTAGAGGGGTGGGATAGGGAGGCGCAAGAAGGAGGGGATATGGGGATATATGTATACATATAGCTGATTCACTTTGTTATACAGCAGAAACTAACACAACAATGTAAAGCAATTATACTCCAATAAAGATGTAAAAAAAAAAAAACCTGGCTCCACCACTTACCAGCTGTGTGATCTTGGGTAAATTTCCTTTTTTATTGTGCTAAAATACATATAACATAAAAATTTGCCACTTTAGCTATTTTAAAGTATACAATTCAGTGACATTTAGTACATTCACAATGTTGTGTAACCATAGCCACTATCAAGTTCCAGAATATTTTCATCATCCCAAAAGGAAACCCCATTCCTCCCTACCTCTAGCTACTATTAATCTGCTTCTGTCTCTGTCAATTTGCTTATTCTGGACTTTTCATGTAAATGGAATCATATGATACGTGGCCTTTTGTTTGTGACTTCTTTCACTTAGCATGATATTTTCAAGGTTCATCCATCTTACAGCATGTATCAATCCTTTATTCTTTTTATGGCTGAGTAATATTCTATTGTATGGATATTATCCATTTTGTTTATCCATTCACTATTTGATGGATATTTGGATTGTTTCTAACTTTTGACTCTTGTGAATAGTGCTGCTATGAATATTTGTGCGCAAGTTTTTGTTTGAACACCTGTTTTCAAGTCTTTGCTTTGTGATATAGTAACTCTATGTTTAACTTTTTGAGACACCCCCAAAATGTTTTCTACAGTGGCTGCACCATTTTACACTTTATAGTGATTTAAGAGTTTTTTCTTTTCCTTGAATACACTTGCCAAAGATGCAAGTGTATTTATTGATTGTTTCTTTAAAAAGAGCTCTTTAATTTATTAAGCAATTCAATAATTTTTCCATTTTACAATTCATTAGTGTTATTTTCAAATTTTAACTCTTCTAAAATTTGAATGTATCTTTCAAGAGATGTCAAAGACATTTGGTAATGGCCAATTAGAGGAGCAAGTTGAGGCACAGTTGTAGTTGCTACATACACACGATCTTAACCATGCATGGAAGGTATATTCATCCATTGTCACTTCAGATGAGTTATTTACATTGATAGCCAACATGGGGTTAAATTTTAGCTTAAAAATGATTTCTGCATTTTACTTAAAATGCAATCCAAAATCATGCCATGTAGCAGAGTTGAAATGAAAATTTTTGTGTATGCAGATGATTTTCTGTCTCATACAAAGCAATACAATTAAAGGTAGTAGAAAATGACAAATTTTTCAGATAGATAATAAGATGTCCAAAGCTAGGAACAGGAGTGTGTTCAATGCTGGCTGACTTTCTAGTGATGCTAATTGTCATCCAGCTATATGTACTTCAATTAAGGAAAAAAAATTATTAGTTTAACCCAGTGGAAAAGCAAGTAAACCCCTTTCAGTATGCTTTCAAATTAAACTGTCAACTCTGAAGGTGAATAGTGGTTATGTTCAGAAGAACAGGAATGAAAAGGAGTGTGTCACCATAATGTTAGATAAAACTGAAGGCTGCAAAAAGAGATGCAGGAGGGATTTCAGACCGAGTGTGAAGAAGGCTCAAACTAAAAATTTGGTTGTAATAGTGAAAAAGAAGAAAGTAGTATACAATTGTATTAATGAATTTATACTGTACTGTATTTTTTTACAGATGACATGATTGTATATTAGAAAATGCTAAGAAATCTCCCAAAAAGCTACTGGAACTAATAAGTGAATTTACCAAGATCACAGTATACTAAGTAAATATAAACAGAGTGATCGCATTTCCGTACAACAGCAGTTGGGAAATTATATTTTATAAAAACAAGATACAAATATGCAAAATCAATCATATTTCTATATATTAGCAATTGAAAATAAAACCAAAATAGTATCTTTTGCAATAGTGTCAAAAACATATAATGTTAACAAAAGACATGCAAGACCTCTACACTGAATACTAAAAAATACACCTAAGAAAAATTAAAGAAGAGCTAAAAGTATGAAAAGATAGATCACATTCATGATTTGGAAGACAATAAATATTGTTAAGTTGTCAATTCTCTCCAAAATAATAACTAGGTTTAATGCAATTCCAATAAAAACCTGGCAGGCGTGTTGTTTGTTTTGTTTTTTTAAAGAAATTGACAAGCTGATCCTAACGTTTATACAGAATTGCAATAAACCTAGAATAGTCAAAATAATCTTGAAAAAGTAGAACAAAGTCAGAGAAATTATAAAATCAGATACCAAGACTTACTATAAAGCTACAGTAATCAAGACTGCATGTGGCATTGGTATAAAGACAGCCAAAAAGATCAATGAAACAGAAAAGAGAATCCAGAAACAAACCCACACATGTGTAGTCAATTCATTTTCAACAAAAGTGCCAAGGCAAATCACTGGGAAAAGAAAAATCTTTTCCACAAGTGGTGCAAAAACAACTAGATATCTGTACTAAAAAAAAAAATTGAACTTCAACCCCTACCTCACACCAAATGTAAAATTTTATATTAAATAGATAATATACCTAATGCGAAAGACAAAATAATAAACCTTCTGGAAGAAAATATAGAAAAATATCTTCACAACTTTGGCATAGACTAACACACAAGACACAAAAAGCACTAACCATATAATATTAGTAAATTGAACTTTATCAAAATTAAAATTTATACTTATCAAAAGATACCATTGGGACTTCCCTGGCGGTCCAGTAGTTAAGACTTCACCTTCCAATGCGGGGGTGCGGGTTTGATCCCTGGTCGGGGAGCTAAGATCCCAAATGTCTCATGGCCAAAAAACCAAAACATAAAACAGAAGCAATATTGTAACAAATTCAATAAAGACTTTAAAAAATCGGTCCACATCAAAAAAATCTTAAAAAAAAGAAAAAAAGATACCATTAAATAAAAATACAAGCCAGAGACTGGGAGAAAATATTTACAACATCTATATCTGGAAAATGATTTATATCCAAAATATAGATATGTATTTTTAAATTCCTGTAAATCAGCAGTAAAAGAAATAAATAAAAATTGAGACTTAGAGATACATGAATAGCTAATAAGCACATGGAAAGATGTTCAACATCATTAGTTATCAGGGAAAATATGAATTAAAACCACAATGGGATACCACATCACACCCAGTAGAATTAAAGTTTTTTTAAGTAAATAGCCAATGTTGGCAAAAATGTGGAGTAGCTGAATTCTTATTCACTGCTGGTGCAATTTAAAGACTACTTTTGAAGATTTTGTCCATTTTTTTTAAAAGTTAAATATATACCACAGGTACATAAATTGTCAGAATACATCAAATTATACTTAATACCTGCATACTTTATTGCATGGATAGTGCAATATAAATTTTTTAAATTAAAAGTTGGCCAAATCTTTATAGCTGAAGAGGCCTAACCTTAAAATTTTCAGAAACTTGTTCTAAGCAGTATTGTCTGAAGTTACCCTCTTAATTTCCTGTTTGCCACATGTATTATTTAGGAGACTGTATTTTTTTAGTGGTTCTCAAATAGTTGAATTTTTGTTATTTAAATACAGTTGTTAATTTCTAGTTTTTAGTATATTGTGGTCAAGAATGTAATTTGTATAATTTCTACTATTGATATTTATAAAGGTTTTTCTTTTGGAGTGAATGGATGATGAATTTCCATAAAGGCTTTATTAACATTTTTTTAAAAGGACACCTGAAATATCCAAATAGTTATAAAAGATACAGAAAGTAGAAAAATATAATAGAAATGAAAATAGAAAATATTCCATTTTTAATATTTTTCTATATTCTGTCAATGATTAATTTTTCTTTATATTTTGAACAAATTTTGCACTACATATCTCAAGGGATATTTGGTCTGCTTAAATATATTTTCATTTGGAATTATACCCATTATTAAAATAACTTTTTTCATTTTAAACTTGTATCGCATTGCTTTAGATATATTTCCTACAAACAGGATTTAGATGAATCTCATAGAATGTTTTAAAGCAATCTGAAGGTTCAAATCTTTCATTATGTAGTTTTTATCTCAGTAATTTACAGCTATAATTGATATATCAGATCTTTATTCTTTCATCTTGTTTGATGTTTTCTGTTTTCATGTTTCCTTAGTGTTCCCTTTTTTGTAGGGTTTTTCGCATGGATCATGTTCCTTTTTTTCCTGCTTTTTAATTCTAATGATTGCTTTTAGTTTTTCAAAAGTCTCTATTCTCTAGTTGCTAGAGTCAAATATAAAATGGTATCTGCTACCTTTCTCTACTCTGTACGTCTTCTCACAAGTAGCCTGAGAGCAAATCTATCAGTTTATAAATTACTTTAAAATTAACTGGAGTTTTACACCCAGATTATTATCAAATTTATTTATCCATTATAAATCTCCTTTGATAATAATTTTTGACATCTGCCCTCAGTTGTATAGGCAGATTTACAATACTTATTTTTGAACAGTGGTTTTCAAACTTTGTTCCATGGAGTCCTCTGGTTTTGAAGAGGTCCCTCACAGGTTACCTGTGGTTGGGTCTCTTGGTTCTTCATGCCTCTTTAACCAGAGAATGACAATTATAGGTGTCTCATATTTTGGGTTTTCAAAGAAGAAATTTTTAATCTCCAGATAAATACTAAAACACATTTGATAAACACGGATTCGGACATATCACTATTTTAATTGGTTTCAGACCTAAGGACAGCCCTTTTCTAGCCTAAGTTCTCCATTCTTCAGCTTTTCCTTCAAGTAATTTTTTTCAAGGAGGGTATATATTTCTGAGTCCTTGCCTATCTGAGATGTCTTTTTGATAATTCACTAGTTAAAGATGACTAGGCTGGGTATAAAAGCACTAAGTTACAAACTTTGTTTCTCAAAACTCTGTATATAATACTCCATTTTCTTCTAAATTTAAGCTTTCAGAGTAAAAGCCAGAAAATGGCCAGATTTTTGTTTTTCTTTTCTTTTTTTTTTTTTTTTAGGAAGTCTCTTTCTTCCTCTTATATGCTTGTGGAAGTTTTCTTATGCTTATGAATGAAAATTGTTGCCAGGATACATCCTTATGTGTGCCTTCATGCATTGACTTGTCTGGAACACAATGATTTTTTCAATATGAGTCTTACTTCCGCTCATGAATTTTTCCTGTTATATCTTTAATTATTGCTTTTTTCCCATTAGTTTAAGTATCTTCTTCAAGAATACCAATTATCTAAATGCTGGAGAGGGTGTGGAGGAAAGGGAACACTCTTGCACTGTTGGTGGGAATGTAAATTGATACAGCCACTATGGAGAACAGTATGGAGGTTCCTTAAAAAACTACAAATAGAACTACCATACGACCCAGCAATCCCACTACTGGGCATATACCCTGAGAAAACCATAGGTCAAAACGAGTCATGTACCAAAATGTTCATTGCAGCTCTATTTACAATAGCCAGGACATGGAAGCGACCTAAATGTCCATCGACAGATGAATGGATAAAGAAGATGTGGCACATATATACAATGCAATATTACTCAGCCATAAAAAGAAATGAAATGGAGGTATTTGTAATGAGGTGGATGGAGTTAGAGTCTGTCATACAGAGTGAAGTAAGTCAGAAAGAGAAAAACAAATACAGTATGCTAACACATATATACGGAATCTAAGGGAAAAAAAAAAAGGCCATGAAGAACCTAGTGGCAAGACGGGAATAAAGACACAGACCTACTAGAGAATGGACTTGAGGATATGGAGAGGGGGTGGGGTGAGATGTGACAGGGTAAGAGAGTGTCATGGACATATATACACTACCAAATGTAAAATAGATAGCTAGTGCGAAGCAGCCACATAGCACAGGGAGATCAGCTCGGTGCTTTGTGACCACCTAGAGGGGTGGGATGGGGAGGGTGGCAGGGAGGGAGATGCAAGAGGGAAGAGATATGGGAACATATTGTATGTGTATAACTGATTCACTTTGTTATAAAGCAGAAGCTAACACACCATTGTAAGGCAATTATACTTCAATAAAGATGTTTAAAAAAAAAAAAGAATACCAATTATCTATATATTTACTCTCTGTTGTTTAACATCCTTATATTTTGTAATCTATGGAGGAATCCAAATAGTTCCCTGGAATCCTCCAATTTCTGGACACTGCAGTAAATCATTTCAGAAACATGTTCTTCCTCTAGGAAGGACTTCTAGGTCTCCTAGATACTCTTTCTTCCCTTGAAATGAAGTCTTTTTCACACACTCCATGTGGTTTTTCCCCCCTTTATTGATCTTTGTACAAGTGGAAATCTATTCATATTTGATATTTATCAAAAGACAGGAAAGTTGAAATACTCTCAGCTCCACTCTAACTATTAGACGTGCACAGCCTCTGGACTGAGGCCTGGTTTCCAGCATGACTTCCTCTCATGTTCCCTTCTTCTACTGAGGTTGCATATTGCTCCAATGACACTGTCTAATTTCCTGGGCCTCTGAACCTGCAATGTACATAAAAATCGGCAATTCCCAGCATGCACTGTCACCAGGGTTTTGGTGGTGGTGGTTTGGTTTTATTTTTCGTTTTGTTTTGGTTGGTTTGGTTGTTTCTGACCCAACCTAAACCTAAGGAGCTTTACCTGTGATACATTTTCCCCTGAAAATGCAATACCCCTCCACCAGTCCTCTGACTCGGCCAAAGCTGACCTTGTTGTCTGAGAAGCCAAGCTGTTTTCTGAGAATTTTAATTTCTCTGGATGTGGAATGATGCGACAATACTCTCAGCCCACATGGGTAAAAGCCCACCTGCCCAGCTGTCTTGATAATGGACAGACGAGAGGACTCAGTGCCTTCCCTCCTCATTTCAAAGGGTTTTTTTGTGTCATGTAGGAAAGCTGAGTAGGTGCGCCATAGAAAAAGACTCGGGTAGTTTTATCTCAGTCTTGCTTTACAGTTAGGAGAGATTCTTCCCCAATTTGGAGATTATGCTGTCCATGGTTTTTATTTTGATATTTAATTTATTATGTTTTTTTCTTTGTCTTCATAGGCATTTTAGTAGAAAAATTGGGAAAGACTTCACCAGGGGCTTCTAGCCAGGCTCCATTTTTAGCTGGAACGCCTGTAGCTTCTTAATAAATAATTAAAACATGTCTGGGGAGGATATTCAGCCACTAAATCAATGCTAGAGATTATTCACTAAAGATGTGAAATCTGGGTATCTCAATGTGAAAAGAGAGGAAATATTGTTTTTCAGGAGCAAAATAAAATTCCTCACAACTGACTAAGATTCCTTATAGAAATGATGACAAAGAATGGTATTCCCAAAATAAAAGGCTTACGCTGAGAGCTCAAGTTGCTGTCCACCCAAGTAGAATTAAGAGTACTGTTCTGCAGATTTGGGATTAATGTCACCACATCGAGCCCTAGCTATAATGCAGGCAATAACATTTTGTAAAAAAGAACACCATGTGGCAGCCTTGCTAATCTTCTGGATGAGAATAAGTTGGAAGTTGGCAACATGTATTGACATGCCTTGGACCAAAAGGAGTACTTAACATGACACTGCAGTTTTCAGAGCTATTCAGAGATAAGAGATATATGGTCAAAAATAGTGTGATATATGGGCAACTGTAAAACAGCTGAATACTAAGCACTTAAGTCAAATGAAATTTTAAAAATTTGTTCAAACAAAAGCCTAGAGGTAATAGGAGACCAGTTAGTATCAATAGTTGATGGCTATTTGAGTGGAATGTGGGGGAAAGGCTGCTAGATGAGGGTCTAATTAAGGTTGAATCTTGTCGTCATTTTAAAAAAGAATTTAGGTTAAATTCTTTAGTTAAAGAACTTAATAAAGAAATGGGTAGATGGGTCATTTAGGAGTTGAAACTGCTTCCACAAAGAATAAAATGTTCCCCCATGAGAAATATGAGCTGCCCATGTCTAGTGCCCTAAATAAAGAAGGCCCCATCACCTTTCTGAGGTCAATGTTAATATCCCCAACCTTCCAAGAGTTGAATAGCTCCAAGTTCCTCACCAACCAAATGAGCAGAATTTAACAAGAAAGCTTACCTTCACCATGCTAAAGAAAGGCTAAAACTGCAGCCTGCTTAAGCCTAATTTCCCAAGTAAGAAGTACCATAAAGCAAGATAGGAACAGGGATACAGAAAGGGGATGGAAACTGAGCAGCTGAGATCAGGAGGTACACAAAATATATTTAAAAGCAGAATCTCAGTACTCTGCAACACATAACGAGGAAGCATCTTGTTTGAACTAGTCTGTCCTGGTCTTTCAATAGGAGGGGCCCTGCTAATCCTTGGATAAAATTATTTTAGAACTGAAAGAGAATTTAGAGATTATCTAGTCCAGCCCCCTCACTTGAGGACACTTAGGCCCTGAGAGATTAAAAGGCTTGCTGGGCTCATGCAGTAAATTAGTTGCAGAAGTGGAATTATAACCCCAAACCTCCTGATGCTCACTGAGATATTCTTTCCACTACAACAACAATCTCTTCGTGGTTCTTTTTATGGAAATTCTAAGAGAGGAAAGAGATATATCAGATATATTCTGATATAGTGGAAAGAGAACTTTATCAACTATAAATTCTGAGTTCTAGTCTTCTCTCTCCTAGTTTGAATAATAGAATCCTAGAAATCAAGACTTCATTTAGTTCAACCTGCCACCCAAAGAACGAAACCTCTACATAATATCCATGAACAACTAGGTGGGTGACCCAGCTCTTGTGAACACCTCCCAGGGGTGGATATCTCACTACCTGGGAGGGAGCTGATAGTGCTCGATGACTTGAAATCTTCTGAAGCTTCTCTGAAACTTCTATTTTGACCCCCAAGAAGGGGTTTTTATCTCTTCTACATGTTAACACTGCTCACTTAGTTCAACAAACATTCACTAAAAGTCCATACTTGCTAGATTCTGGAGCTATAAACTCAGAATTATAAAGCTGACATTGAAGAACACAAAATCTAGTCAGGGAGATGACCCTTAATTACTATTAAATATGATAATGCATGCCAGCAAGTGCCAAGCACATGTAAACACTCAATAAATATTAGACACCGTTCTTATTAACTATTACATAGCTCTTTCATCACCTTGTGCTCAGACTACATTTCCACTTCTTTCAAGCATGCAGCATAGAATGTGGCTTATATATTAGGGGTCAGCAAACTTTCTATAAAGGGCCAGACCATAAATATTTCAGGCTTTGAAAGCCATACATCTCTGTCACAACTACTCAACTTTACATTTCTAGTATGAAAGCAGCCACAGAGAATATGTGAATAAATGGGTATGGTGTGGCTGTGTTCCAATAAAACTTGACTTATAACAAGAGGGCTGGCTGGGTTTCACTACAGGCCATAGTTTGCCAGCCTCTACACTGGATGCTGCACTGTCCTCACCACCCTCCTTTAGCCTGTCAATGTCCCTTTTAAAATATGTCATTGAAAGCTAAACACTCTGCTCTAAAGATGGCAGGACCAGTAAAAAATATAATAGGGTTATTAAACATCATGAATAGGATACTATAAGTCAATTGTTGTGGTTCAAAATGGTCACTTGTTTAAATAAGTACTTACATTAATTTATTTTTAGTTTACAATGTGCTTTCAGAAATACTCTCATTTAATTTTACTCACTGCATCCCATTATTGGCTTATATTAGTTTTGAGGTCAATTAGAAATCTTGAGAATAGGATGAGGTCTTTATTAAAACAAAGGAAGTAAGTGAAGATCAACAGTCTAAATAGTGCACAACCTCCAGCCCCCCTACGCTAATCATCCCTCAAAATTCTGAGAGCGGGACTTAAATCTTCTACCCCTGAGAAGGGCAAGAGATTAAAGGATTACACTCTTGGGAAATATGCCTAAAAAAAAAAAAAAAGATACTGACATTTGAGAATCACCAACTAAACAGCTGGGTTCTTTCTGAATGGAGAGTGAAATTCACTTCAGCAATTGTCAAGCTCTGCCCATAAATATGTAGTCTTCAATTAGCTTTTTAGGGTCTCATTTTAAAATATGAACAGACAGCCAAGGATCACCACGCATTTCAGAAAAAAACCTCAATCAATATTTAAGCCAGAGACCAATATAAGCATGAAAAAAATAAGGAAGGAAGGAAAGAAGGAAGGAAGGAAGGGAGGGAGGGAGGAAGGAAGGAATAAAGAATGAAAGTTGAAGAACTAAAAATAATACAAGGATTTCCACTAAGATCAGGAACAAGACAAGGTTGCCCACTCTCACCACTATTATTGGAAGTTCATTGCAGCTCTATTTACAATAGCCAGGACATGGAAGCAACCTAAGTGTCCATCGACAGATGAATGGATAAAGAAGATGTGGCACATATATACAATGGAATATTACTCAGCCATAAAAAAGAAACGAAATTGAGTTATTTGTAGTGAGGTGGATGGACCTAGAGTCTGTCATACAGAGTGAACTAAGTCAAAAAGAGAAAAACAAATACCATATGCTAACACATATATATGGACTCTAAAAAAAAAAAAATTGGTCATGAAGAACCTAGGGGCAGGACAGGAATAAAGACACAGACCTACTAGAGAATGGACTTGAGGACACAGGGAGGGGGAAGGGTAAGCTGGGACAAAGTGAGAGAGTGGCATGGACATATATACACTACCAAACGTAAAATAGATAGCTAGTGGGAAGCAGCCACATAGCACAGGGAAATCAGCTCGGTGCTTTGTGACCACCTAGAGGGGTGGGATAGGGAGGGTGGGAGGGAGGGAAACGCAAGAGGGAAGAGATATGGGGATATATGTATATGAATAGCTGATTCACTTTGTTATAAAGCAGAAACTAACACACCATTGTAAAGCAATTATACTCCAATAAAGATGTTAAAAATAAATAAATAAAAATAAAAATAATACAAGGAATTTTAAAAGGAAACTTCCCCCCAAAATCTGTAATTAATACCTTCAGAGAGATTGTTTAAAAAAACTATTAGATTTACTAAGCAAGAATAAAATGCCACAAAAAAAAAGAATATTCAAGTACTTAGAAAATAAGGAAAAGTTGTTAGTATTTTAAAATATGACAAAAGGACTTCCCTGGTGGTGCAGTGGTTAAGAATCCACCTGCCAATGCAGGGGACACGGGTTCGAGCCCTGGTCCAGGAAGATCCCACACGCCGCAGAGCAACTAAGCCCATGTGCCACAACTACTGAGCCTGTGCTCTAGAACCTGTGAGCCACAACTACTGAGCCCGCGTGCCACAGCTACTGAAGTCCATGCACCTAGAGCCCATGCTCCACAACAAAGAGAAGCCACCGCAATGAGAAGCCTGCACACCACAACAAAGAGTAGCCCCCGCTCACCGCAATTAGAGAAAGCCTGTGCGCAGCAACAAAGACCCAATGCAGCCAAAAAAATATAAATAAATTTATAAAGAAAAAAAATATGACAAAAGAAAAAGTAAGTTGAAAGACTGGAAGATAAAATTGAGGAAGTCATCCAGAAAGCAGAACAAAAAGAAAAAGTGAAAATATCAATGAAGAATATTTAACAAATAACTAATAGGAATTCTACAAAGAAAGAACAGAGATAACAGAGAAGAGGACATTATCTAAGAAATAACACAGGCAAATTTCTTAGAACTGAAGAAAATTAGATTCCCAGTTGAAAAGAGTGCAACATAATGTGCGCAGCCCCTTGGCAAGTTATAGCCCAAGTGTTAGAAGTTAATCAGACAACTAACCTTTATTAACCTGGACTAGGCATTGGTGGTTCTGCAGCAAACAGAGAGATAATCCCGGACTTTGGAAGTTTATATGCTAACGGTGGGTCAGTCCCCTTCATGTATCCCCTAAAAATCCTCTCCACTGAAAGAAACATTTTTCCCATAGTAAAGAGTGTTTGGCGCTTAGTAAATCATAAGCCTGGTCCAGATGATCATCCTGCCCCATCATGACTAATGGACCCACTCGTACTCCTGGCTGGCGGAAACTTAACTTTCCTACCCAAGGAGGTCCTCCCTACCCCCGGTTCTCTGAAAGAGGTTGTATGTAAATATTTATGCTTTCTTGCTGCAGTCCATCCTACCAACCAACCTTCCCACTGAGTTGGCATAGCAGTGGAAACCATGACATCAAAAACAAATGGGCTTCCCTGGTGGCGCAGCGGTTGAGAGTCTGCCTGCCAATGCAGAGGACACGGGTTCGAGCCCTGGTCTGGGAAGATCCCACATGCCGCGGAGCAACTGGGCCCGTGAGCCACAATTACTGAGCCTGCGCGTCTGGAGCCTGTGCTCCGCAACAAGAGAGGCCGCGATAGTGAGAGGCCCGCGCACCGCGATGAAGCGTGGCCCCCACTTGCCGCAACTAGAGAAAGCCCTCGCACAGAAACGAAGACCCAACACAGCCATAAATAAATAAATATTTTTTTTTAAAAAAATGTGATATACATCTGCCTTCTCGAATCCTTTTTGAAAAAAAAAAAGTGGGGTCTAACAAAGCAAATGAGAATAAATAGCTATATAAAATTCAGTTTAGCACATTTTGTGGTCTTCTCCATACATTAATTCTCCTTAGAACCCCATTTAATCCTCTTTACAAATGTGTGAAGTAGCTATTCTTGACCACAAAGTTCAGAAGGGGTAAGTAATTTACCCAGGCCCACAGCTAGGGAATGGTACTGATGGAGTCACATCCAGGTCCTCTGACCCAAATCCCAGATTCTTCCTTCAATTGTACAAACTTAATTGTACAATGAATGCCCCTCTTAAACTCTTCTCACAAAAACAAACAAACAAAAACCTGCAACATCTATCATAAAATCATTAGTAATCATGAATCACAAATTAATCTCTGAATTGATACACTAGAACACTTGATGTTGCCATGAAGCATATATGAAACACCAAGACCATAATCTGAGAACTATAACAAACTATAACTATAACTACAGCCAACTATAACAGATAGTTCAGTGGCCTGGGGGCTCAGATATCAGTAATAATTCTGTCTTACCTTTGGTCAAACCATAAAACCTCCCTGGACTAACTACTGGTCCTCATCTATGAAATGAAAGATTGAGATTAGATAGTGCGGAATTCCCTTCAGCATTATTTCTGAAAATGCAAGACTTTAATGTAGTCCCTATTTAACTACACTTTATTAAATAATTAATAAATATGAAAAATTGTTTAAACTCATTATATTAAGTAATTAATAAACATGAAAAATTATTTAGAAATTGTTTAAAGTCATCAAAACCACAAATTAAGAGGTCAATTTACCTATCAAATTAGCAAATGTTTTTAACTTTTAATATTCCTTTTTTATTGAAGTATAGTTGATTTACAATATTATATTAGTTATTACAAGATAATGGCTATAATTCCCTGTGCTATACAATATATCCTTGTTGCTTATATCTTTAATATTTCTTTAATATCCAGGTAACACTCATTCACAGAGAGAAAATTAGAACTAGTGATACAGAAAAGATCCCACCCATAATCTTACCAGTTAAAAAAAACTACCATTCACATTTTCATGTATGTCCTTCAAAAACAACATCATGTTATTCTTTTGGTTTCATAACTGATTTACTCTCCAAAACATATTGGGGAGTAAATCAGTTTACTGATTTACTTTTTCGTTTCAGTACAGAGCTACATCATCCTCTTATGTGGCTGTATCATCATTTATTTGACCAGTTCCCTAGTACTGAACATTATTTGTTATTATTTTGCTATTGTAAACAGTGCTGAGGTGAACATCTTTGAATGTACAGCTTGTCTGATTATTTCCTCAGGCTAAACTCCTCTATGTGGAATTTCTGGTAAGCACATATTTACGGCTTGCGGCAACTTTTGCCAGACTGTCTCCAGAAGTACAATTCGCTTTCCCACTAGCCCCATTTGAGACTGCCTATTTCCCATAGTTTCGTCAACACTGAGTTAATAATCTTAACGTTTGCCAAACTGATAGGTAAACCTGTTTAACTTGGAGTTCTTTGCTTACAAGCGAGTTAAAACTTTTCACACATGGCTATCAAGCATTTTTAATTATTTATTTCTTTATGATAGTTATGTCCTTTGCCCATTTTTCTATTGGCATGTTCATGGCTGGTGAGGTGGAAATCACCACGTTTCCTTGGAATTTTTCACATAAGGAATAGCTGAAGGAAAAGAAGTTTGTTTAACTTGAGGAAAAGAAAACTCAGGTGAAAAATGATTATACACTATAAACATTTGAAGAATTCCCCTTGATACACAAGCCTGTGTAGGATACAGAATGCAGACTGCCATTTATTAGGTGTTAAAATATGACAACTGGGCTTTGTACAAACCAAATAGCCTGAGACAGGTCTCAAGCTAGTCTGGTGTCATTTGAAGGTGGCCTCCCATCCATCCCCCTTGTAGATGGATAGACATGAAATTCTAACCATCCTACCCCAGCCCACAGCAGGGGTCCAGGGTGCAGGCTCCTTGATACCCCAGCCCTTCACAGTTAGTTCAAAAAATCAGGGATGACTGCAAGTGAATTCTAATCTTGAATAATTACCATATTCAGGAGATAGATGTCAGTCACACCAGAATTGCGTTTATCCTACTTCTTATTACAAATAGTGTAACAGAACTCCTGGGGATATTGCAGGCAAATGAACCTTAAGCACAAACTTTTGTCAATGTGTTTTCAGAGACCTTGGGCTCTAGTTTTAAGAGGAGTATATTCCTTTAGGTTGGAATTCAATTCTATGTGCAATGGTAATTTCACACTCTCAGATAATGGGAGGCAACCCCATTCCTGGTTTCGTGCTCTGAGAACACCTACCCAAAGTCCACCTTCTTGGAAGGCAGGCCATGTAGTGGCCTTCAAGACCTACTATTAGTTTTTTTTTTTTTTTTAAAGAAATTCACATTCTTTTATTTATTTATTTATTTATTTATTTATGACTGTGTTGAGTCTTCGTTTCTGTGCGAGGGCTTTCTCTAGTTGCGGCAAGTGGGGACCACTCTTCATCGCGGTGTGCGGGCCTCTCACCATCGCGGCCTCTCTTGTTGCGGAGCACAGGCTCCAGACGCGCAGGCTCAGTAATTGTGGCTCACGGGCCCAGTTGCTCTGTGGCATGTGGGATCTTCCCAGACCAGGGCTCGAACCCGTGTCCCTTGCATTGGCAGGCAGATTCTCAACCACTGCGCCACCAGGGAAGCCCCTACTATTAGTTTTGGAGGTAGTATAGTCATGTCCAGGCCAGAGTCCTCAATCCAGGCTGGACCCAATACCCAAAGTAATATGGGAAGCAGGGAATTCAAATATGAACAGCTCCATGTGACCTTCTGCCTGGATATCCAGGAGCAAAGTCATTTACATGGCAAGCTTTCCCAGCAGTAGCTGTCCATTGATGCATTCACTTACCCCCATGGGATTTCAGCTATGTTAGAAGCTACACTGGTAAGAACAGAGCCTAATTTTTAAAATCTGTCCAAGACGCTATAGTCTATCAGAGCCATGGTCAGGGGGCAAGTTGCAGTCTCATCATTCCAAAGCCAGTGGAAACACGCTAGAGTAGGTTGCCAGCCATGAAAGAAGGGAGGGCACAAAGCTAAACCTGATCAGTTCCCCCTTTAGAGGACAATTCAGAAATTACCCAGCATCTGTAGCTAAGTGGTCAAGGAGTTTAGGATTACTGCAGCTTAGACAGAGCATCATGCTAGTTGCCCATCATTAAGCATGCAAGGAGGGAAGGACCCCTCTTACTATCTGAGTTCTTCCTCATACAAGGGCACAGACTGTGCCAGGGCCTCAGCAGGTCTGATAAGTTGGAATGGACAGTGGTCATTCTGTCTTCTTAACCATAACCATACACAAGGAGTCATGCTTGGAAAGACATCAATGCTAGCTTATTTAAGAAGGATCTGACAAAACCCTCCAAGAACTGAGCACCTAAGGGATTAACATCCAAGTAATAGCAGCTAATGTGACCCTCTCTAATCCCTTCATTCCATTCTCCCCAACCAGAGATGGCAGTTCTGCCCATGCCAGGATACTATACATTTACTACAGCACTCCTACAACATGAGAAGTTCCCACATACAGGGAATTCCTTTAGCCTACAGGTGAGCATGATATTTCTCCACCTTCACATTTAAGAAAAACTAACAGACTTGACTACTTGATATTTTTTAACTCTATAAATAAAATCATAGCCAAAATAAAAGTGCAAACAACCAACTGGGAAAAATATTTACAGCAAAATGAAAGATCATATCGTTGTTGTTTGAGAAACTAATTGATAAGAAAACACAAAGTCATAAAAGACAATTAACCAAATAGAAAATACAACTATTATAAAACACACACACACACATACACACAATGTCCATCAAAAATGTTCATTCAGACAAGCAACAACATTTTACTTATTTCTTGGCCTCCCAACAAAATGTTTTTAATGATATTTCTCAAAGCCTCAGAACCATAATTTCAATCATCCTGAGCATTCCAAAGGAGCTTCTAAAGTCCCCCAAATCAGCTAGGATTGAGGCAGAGTGTGCTCCTTTAGAAGGGATTAGTGACTGATTAGCAACTGGAGACCCTTGGAGCCTCCCTACCACCTCCCCTGGCCCTAGATCACTATCTGCTTTACTTTTTTCCCCTTGGGCCACCAGCCCTTCCTCCACCCTAGAAGTGAGCTCTCAGGAAACCCTCAGAGCCCATAGGTCCCAATGTGATACATCAGGTTTATCAGCTTTATTTCATCACTGAATACCCTCTATCTCTTTCTCTGGTATTCTTTCATAATGAGCATAGCAAGAGGGAAACAAGCCTGGAAATCAGGCATCTCATACCTGAAAACACATTGGCTCTTTCAGAAAAAGTGATTCTAACCATATAGCAGAAAGCAAATGTATAAGAGATTGGAACTGTGTGAACAGATTTCCTAAGGATTCAACTGAATTTAAATTACTAATTCACACAGTGTAAGAGACAATCATTGAGGCATGTAGAAAGTATACTGCTGATCTAGGACCTACCCTGGCTTTCACACTTTCACAATTTTTCAGAACACAGGAATTGTTCACTAAATAGTGACAGGAATTCTTAGCATAGAACAGAAGGTCCATTAGAAAAGACCAATTTGTCCCTGCCCTTTGACTGGTCTGTAAGTGGCCAATGGGTTCCCCAACTAGCTGGTTTAATTAAACCCTAGGCAGCTGAGAACAACTAGGGGTGATCTGACTCCTAGAAAGAAGGAAAGAGCTCTGGAGACCAGAATGTGTTCCAAGAAGGGATTTTGACTCTAGATAAAATACGTAATCAGGGATTAGAAAAAAGTGCTCACCATAGGCAAGAATCATAGAATTTTAGATTGGAGAAGATCTAAGAGGCTGTCATAAGATCCAAGTACCTATACAATGCATGAATGGCTTCTAAGGCATTCCAGATAGGTGAGCATGCAGTTCTCCTGGGACTGCCTCACCTTACAATTGAATAGAGCTTCCTTCCATATCCTAAACTGAAATCTCCCTCCCTGTAAGTTTAACTTTAGACTTAGGTGGTGTTGCACATGTCACTTGGAAATCAGTCCTGGTTGCTTCTGTCTAATATGGGATCTGGAAAAGCAGGATGTTACAAACCTGAGATAGTGTAGGGAGTGAATGGAACCCAATGAGTGGGACTCAGCTCCATGCATCCCATCCATCCTTTTTTTCCTTCCCTTTGCCTCAGAAGAACAAGTTTTCTCCTCCCATGAAAAACTAATATTTCCATCTGCATTCTATCCCAGTGGTTCTCAAACTTTAAGGTGCATCAGAATTACCTGGAAAGCTTAATAAAACATAGACTGCTGCTTACCACCCCAAAGTTTCTGATTCAAAAGGTCTGGGGTATGACCCAAGGATTTGCATTTCTAAATTCCCAGGTTATGCTGTTGCTGCTGGTCCAGGAACCACACTTTAAGAACCACTGCTCTAGATCAGGGGAGAAAAACCTTCTGTCAAGGGCCAGATGTAAATAGGTTAGGCTTTCAGGACATATGGTCTCTGTTGCAACTACTCAATTCTGCTGTTGTAGTGTGAAGGCAGCCAAAGACACTATGTAGATGAATGGATATGGCTGAGTTCAAATAAAACTTTATTTACAAAACCAGGCCATGGACGAGCCTGCAGGCTGTCATTTACAACCCCCTGCTCTAGACCCTTGCTCAGAATTCAACTCTCATCCCTTCCTTTTACAGACAAGTTTCTTGAACAACTCACCACTCGTTGTTTCCACTTCTTCACTTCCCATTTACTCTGCAATCCTTGTAATCTGGCTTCTACCCACTCCGTTTCACTGAAATTGATCTCAGCAAAGTCATCAGTACTGTCATATGATAGCTTTCAGTCTTTTTCTTATCTACACTTTTCTCTTGCAATGATTGTTGGCTTCATCATCTTTTTGGAACATCTTCCTCCATCAGCTCTTTGACATCACTCTCTTATAGCGCCTGTCATACTTATCTTTCTGCTGCTTCTGAGTTTTCCATTTCTCTGGCCAAGACCAGCCTCATGGAGTGAGACCGATGCAGTTGCACAAAACCCAGTGTTCAGAACGGTCCCTGCTTGGAGCTTAATATACTATAGTCACTGTCTTGAAATTCTGAAAAATTTTCTCTTTGAATTTCTGTTTTGTAAGTTAAGTCCAATGGGACAATGGAACACGCACTGGGCTTGGAGTCTCAGCTCATGTTCGTCCGCCTCCTTCTACCTCCCAGAAATGGGTTTTCCCCGCCCACTGCCATGCCCCCTTGCAAGGCCTCCCTCACCCTGCCTCTACCCCATGACCGTTGTCACTCCCTGCGCCTGGAAAAGGCCTGGGCACCATACTGGGAGGATCAGGGTTGGGCACACATTCCATTCCTGTGCCACAACAGCAGCACCATGACATGTGTGGCAGGTGACCAACTGGAGGCTGAGTCTTGGCTCATGAAACTCTTGGTACCCCCATCCAGGTCTTTTTTTGTGCTGTGGCACAGAGGTTTAAAGATCCTTGGGGGCCACCCATTTGCCATGAGTTGAGGCAGGAGACCATGCATAAAGGAAATGACTGGCTTAACTTCCCAAAACCCACCGTTGGTCAGGGCGTGGTGTGGAAATTCCACATTGACAGAAGGAATTAGCATTCTTCAGGACCAAGCAAATGAGTACCCATATCGTGGGACAGGGCCTGCACTTGACACACAAGCATCCCCTTGCCCAGAAGTACTCCTTCAGCCAGCTCTATGGGAAGGTGGGAGGAAGGAAGAGAATCCCCTCTCTTCCTTCATCCAACCTTCCTGAGTTTGGCTTGAATTTGTCTCTTCTGCCCAGCTCAAGGCACCTTCCATAAATGAGCCATGAAATAATATGAAATGTGTTATTTCAGTAATTCCACATATAAGCTAAATGCTCTGATATTTGCATTTAAAATTGGCATTGCTGAAAGAAGCCAGTCACAAAGACCACGTATATGATTCCATTTATATTAAATGTCCAGAATAGACAGGACTATAGAGACAGAAAGCAGATTAGTGGTTATCTAGGGCTAGGGGAGGGGGTAATTGGGACTGCTAATGGGTGTGGGGGATTTCTTTCTGGGATGATGCAAAATGTTCTAAAATTAGATTGTGGTGGCGGTTGCATAACTCTGTGAATGTACTAAAAACCACTGAACTGCGCACTTTAAATGGGTGAATTTATTGTACGCAAATTACACCTCAATAAAGCTGTTAAAAAACTGGCATTGCACAATATAAAGATGAATGATAAAATTCATGCTAATAATTTAAAAGTTTTAATTTTTCTTTATTGGAATGACATTAAACAGCAAATAAAAGCCACCATGATGTCAAGAGAGAAACCACAGAAGAAAGAAAAAGCTATGTAGCACTTTTTTCCTGTGTTTTGAACAATGAGTCTTATATTTTCATTTACGTTGGCTTTGCCTCTGACCTCTTAAATATTGGTGTTTCCCCTGGTTTTACCCTAAGCCATTTTTCCTCACAGTCTCATTCAAGATCCAAATTTCAGCTACCACATGCTCCTTCATGCCTCACAAACCTTTATCTCCAGGCCAGACCACTCTATACACAAATATTCAAAGGCCCAGTGAATATCTCCACAGGCGCTTAAAACTCAACATATATACACATGTACCCATAATCTGCTCCTTCTCTGTATCTCCTATTTTAGTGAAGATAATTACCATCCACTAAATTGCTCAAACCAGAAACATTGGAGTCCTTTTGATATTTCTCCCCACCCCCTTTCATTCAATGATTCACTAAATTCTAAAACCCCAAGTATATTCTAACCTAGACCCTCTTTTCAATATCCTCTGCTTCTGGGCTGGTTCATATCCTCATCAAATCTTACCTAGACTATTCAAATGGCTTCCTTATGAATCTCTTTGTCTTTAATCTCAACCACCTGCAGTTCATCTTTCACTCTTGCTAAAATACAAATCTGACCATGTCACTCCCTGGCTCAAAATAGGTATATGTGTCACCATAACCTACATAATAAAATGGAAATTCATCATGGCATACGAGAACCATGCACACATATAGTATTTTTTAACTTTCGTCATAATATTTTTATAGTAGAGAAACACTGGGAACAAGGCAAATGCCCAATAAAAGAGGAGTGGCTAAGTAAACTGTGGTACATCACCATGATGAATGAGTTCATTTAAAATGTTAAAATATTAATTGTAAAATAAATGATGATATGTTCACATGCTACTTTATTATATGATGCAGTCATTTAAAATCAGATTTAGGGACTTCCCTGGCAGTCCAGTGGTTAAGACTCCACGCTTCCAATGCAGGGGGCATGGGTTCAATCCCTGGTCTGGGAACTAAGATCCCCATGCTGCACAGCATGGTCAAACAAACAAAAGGCAACAAACAAAACAAAAATAAACAAATAAAAATAAATAAATAAAATCAGATTTAAAAATAATACTTTTTAAAAAATTACCGCAACTGATCACCAGTTTAAAAAAAAAACAACTAAAACTGAAAGGTAAAAATTTTTATATCTTCTTAAATTAATTCATGATGTGATAAGAAAATAGGATACCCAATCCAAGGACTAAGTGAAAGCAAAAACTCAGAGAAGAAAAGAGAGTGCTAAAGCTCATTTTCATCATGAGAATATTTGCCAAATCAGCTCAATTTGACTTTTAGGTTTTCACAATCTCATGAGGATTGTTCTAGGATGGAAATCTAATGGACAACTCTTCCCATAAAGTTGAGATCTCAAAGGGTTATGCCACCAGGGTAAGGTAAATCAGAAATAAACTGACTCCCACCTTCAAAGAACTTATAAAGAAATTTTCTTGTGTGAGACCTTCATTATGAGTAGAGTAACAAAACTTAAATCTCCCCTGAGAACTGGTAATTACAACCAGCATTTACTCACGTTTGCAACCTAAATTTATATTACTTGATAGGTTTCAAAGAAATAATTTTTTTAAATCTCAAGGTGAGAATTTACCTTAAAATGTCCCTGCCATACAAACACCTGTTACTCCCCAGCCACCTGACAAAAATAAATGAAAATCCTCTCTGAACAAAACCACCTTTATCACAGTCTCAGAGTTTACCCAAAGTTCCAAGGCACATATCAGAGTCAAAATTCACAAAATGCATAATAAAATAAGAATAAACAATAGCCAGCATAATAGAACTGCAAATAATAAGTATTGAAATAAATAGACAGAGACCAAAAGCTAAGAACATTTAATATTTTCAGGAAATAAGTTGATAAATAAATTGACTTGAAAATATGAGCAAACAGCAATCAGATTTGAAAAAGAGTAAAAAGAACATATGGCAATTAAAAAATATAATCTTTGAAATTAAAATCTCAATGGAGGGGTTTAATAACAGATTAGACAGAGTGGAAAAGAGAATCAATGAACTAGAAGATAGATCTGAAGGAATTATTCAGAATGCAGGGCAGAGGGACAAGCAGAGGGAAAGTGTGAACTAAAGGTTAAAAAATATAGAATGTATTTGAAACCCGAGCATATATCAACTTGAAATTCTAGAAGAACACTACAACCTTTTAAAATTGGAATAGTCTTATAACCATTAAAACACCTGAATCAGAGACATAAAGCTTCCACATCTGGAGAAAACTCCAGATCCAAATGATTTCACTAGGAATTTCTACCAAACATTCAAGAAAAATGTAATTCCAAACTTATGAAAACTCTTCCAGGGAATTAAAAATAAGGGAATACATTGCAATTTATTTCCTCATTTTATAAGTATAGCATAGCCTTGATTCTAAAATCTGACAAGGACCTATGACAAAGCAAAAGCACAGGCCAGTCTCAATCCAGAACATGGATGCAATAATCCTAAACAATATCTTAACAATTTAACAGTATATGACAATTATCAGTATATACAAAGGAAAATCTAACAATATCAAGCTGGATTTGCGCCAGGAATGTAATATTAGTTTAAACTAGAAAATCAATGGAATGCTCCACATTAATAAAGGAGAAAATATGATCATCTAGAGATGAAGAAAAAAGTTTTTTTAAATTCAATATCCTTCCACGATTTAAAAAGAAAAAAGAAAACCTCCTGGTAGCCTAAAAAGAGAAGTGAACTTCTTTTTTTTTTTTTTTAACATCTTTATTGGAATATAATTGCTTTACAATGGTGTGTTAGTTTGAAATCCAAACCAGTGTACTAAGGGAAGAAAAGAAACAAGTAATATAACAACTGGAAAAGAAGAATTTGAACTGTCAACTTTTGCACATGATAGAATCCAAAACAATTTATAGATGAATGATTAGAATTAAAAAGGAAATTTAAGTATTCTTCTTGATACAGTGTCAATCTACAAAAATCAATTAAATTTCAATTACAGAAGAAATGTAATTAGAAGATGTTTTTTTAAGATGCTATTTTCCATAGCATTAAAAATAAATTTAATAAAAGTTGTACAAATCCTTTATGGAAAAAATTATTTTAAAAAATTATAAAAAGCCAAGGGGTCTGAGCCCCACAATGGGCTCCCCAGCACAGGAGTCCTACTCCGGCAAGATGAGCCCCTAGAATGTTTGGTTTTGAAGGCCAGTGGGTCTTTTGGGGAGACCCAGAGGGCAATGGGAAATAGAGACTCCACTTTTAAATGGCACGCACAAAATCTCACATGCTCTGGGACCCAGGGAAAAAGCAATAATTTGAAAGGAGCCTGGATCAGACATACCTGATGATCTTGAAGAGTCTCCCAGAGAGGCAGGAGGCAACTGGAAGCAGGAGCTCACCCTGCGGACATAGACACTGGCAACAACCATTTTGCAGAACTCATTCTACCACGTGGACACTGTTTGCTGACAAGCACCATTGTGGAATCCTCCTTCTAGCTTATTATCCTCAGAACTTAGCCCCACTCCCACCCACCAGCCTGTAGACAACAGTACTGGGATGCCTCAGGCCAAGCAACAAAATGGGCAGGGACACAGCCCCACCCACCAGCAGACAGGCTGATTTAAGGCACCCTGAGCCCACAGCTGCCCTGGACATGGCCCTGCTGACCAGAAGGCCCAGGACCCAACCCCACACACCAGTGCACAGGCACTAGATCCAGGACCCCCAGGGCCCTGCAGCCAGAGACCCTGGGACCCAAGTCTGTTCATCAGTGGGCAGGCACCAGCCCCAGAATCCCCTGGGCCCTGGCCCCACCCAGCCAGTCTACTATAGCCTTGGGACCAGCCTCACCCACCAGTGGGCAGACACCAGCCCCAAGATATCTGCAGCCCTGCAGCCTGCCCTGGCAGGACCCAGCCTAACAACCAGCAGGCCAGTACCAGCCCTGGAACACACTGGGCCCCAACCCCACTGAGCAGAGGGCCAACACGAGCTTCAGAACACCCCAGATTCTGCAGCCAGCTGTGTCAGAAACCAGCCCCACCCACCAGTGATCCAACACCAGCTCTGGGATTCCTGGGCCCTGCAGCCAGTCCCCAGGTCTTGGCTTTGTTCATCTGTGGGACGGCACTAGCCCCAGGACCCGGCTTCACCCACCAGTGGGCAAGCACCAACCCCAGGATCTTCTGGACCTCAACTCTGCCCACCAGTGAGCCAGCACTAGCCCTGGGTCCCCTAGGGTTCCACAAACAGCCACCTCACGACCCAGCCCTGCCAACCAGCAGCCAGCAGCCTCTGCACAAGGCAGGGTCTGGCAACCAACAGGACCAGGGGCCAGCCACACCTACCAGAACGTCCACAGTAGTCAGCCTGACACAACAGAAGGACTCATGCAGACCACATAGGGGGCACCCTAGAGCATATGGCTCTGGTGACCAGAGGGGAGTGCACTGCTGGGATGCATAGGATATCTCCTACAGAAGGCCACTTCTCCAAGATTGGGAAACATAACAAACCTACCAGATACATAGAAATTAAAAAAGCAAGTCAGGCAAAATGAGGCAACAAAGGAACATATTCCAAATGAAGGAACATGATAAAACCCCAGAAGAAGAACTAATTGAAGTGGAGACAAACAATCTATGTGAGCAACAGCTCAAAGGAATAATCACAAAGATGATCAAGAACTCAGGAGAAAAATGGATGAACAGAGTGAGAAGTTAGTATTTTTTAACAAAGAGTTCGAAAATAAAAAGAACAACCAAACAGAGATGAAGACTACAATAACTGAAAAGAAAAATACACTAGAACGAATCAACAGTAGACTGAATGATACAGGGGAATGGATCAGCAAGCTAGAAGACAAGAGTAGCTTTTACTTCAGTGGAAATTACTGAAGCTAAAGGAAAAAAAAAAAGAATGAAAAGAAATGAGGACAGTTTAAGAGACCTATAGGACAACATCAAGCATAGTAACATTCACATTATAGGGGTTCCAGGAGCAGAAGAGAGAGAGAATGGGGCAAACAACATATTTGAAGACATAATAGCTGAAAACTTCTCTAACCTGGGAAAGGAAAAAGCCATCCAAACCAAGGAAGCACAGAGATTCCCAAACAGGATCAACTCAAAGAGGACCACACCAAAACACATTGCAATTAAAATGGCAAAAATTAAAGATAAAGAAAGAATATTAAAAGCAACAGGTAAAGCAGGTTGCATACAAGGGCATTCCCATAAGGCTATCTGCTGACTTTTCAGCAGAAACTCTGCAGGCCAGAAGGGAGTGGCATGATATATTTAAAGTGATGAAAGGGAAATACCTACAACCAAGAATACTCTACCCAGCAAGGCTCTCATTCAGACTTGATGGAGAGATCAAAAGTTTTACAGACAAGAAGAAGTTTAAAGAGTTCAACACCATCAAAGCAGCTTTACAAGAAATGTTAAAGGGATTTCCCTAAGCAAAAAAGAAAAGGTCACAACCAGAAGCATGAAAATTACAAAAGGAAAAAGCTCATCAGTAAAGGTAGTAAATCACCATGTACAAAGCTAGTAGGAAGGTTAAGAGACAAATGCAGTAAAATCATCTATATCCACAATAAGCAGTTAAGGGATACACAAAACAAAGAGATGTAAAATATGATGTCAAAAACAATAATTGTGAGAGGAGGAAAGTAAAAATGCATGCTGTTAAAATACATTTGAATAAAATATGTTTGAAATTAACAGATCAGTAACTTAAAATAATCATATATATTACATATATATTATATATAATCATATATATATATGTGGTAACCATATACATATATATATATATATATATATATATATATATGGTTACCATATATATATATATATATGGTAACCACAAACCAAACATCTATAATAGATTAATAATAGCAAAAAAGAGAAAGGAAACTAAACATAACATTAAAGACAGTCATCAAGTCACAAGGGAAGAGAACAAAAGAAGAAAGGAAAAAAAGAACTACAAAAAAACCTCAAAAGCAATTATCAAATGCAATTAACAAAATGGCATACATACATATATATCGATAATTCCTTTAAATGTAAATGGATGGGGACTTCCCTGGTGACTCAGTGGTTAAGAATCCACCTGCCAATGCAGGAGACACAGGTTCTATCCCTGGTCCGGGAAGATCCCACATGCTGCAGAGCAACTAAGCCCATGCACCACAACTACTGAGCCTGTGCTCTAGAGCCCATGAGCCACAACTACTGAGCCCATGTGCCACAACTACTGAAGCCCGCATGTCTATAGCCTATGCTCCACAACAAAAGAAGCCACCGCAATGAGAAGCCCACACGCCGCAACAAAGAGTAGCCCCTACTCGCCACAACTAGAGAAAGCCTGCACCTAGCAACAAAGACCCAACACAGCCAAAAATAAATAAAATAAATAAATTTAAATAAATAAATAAATGCAAATGGACTAAATGCTCCAATCAGTATACATAGAGTGGCTGAATGGATACAAAAACAAGATCCTAAAGATGTTTAAAAAAAACAAAAACAAAAACAAAAACAAGATCCATATATATGCTGCTTACAAGTGACTCACTTCAGATCGAAAGACACACACAGACTGAAAGCAAGGGAATAGAAAAAGTTATTCCATGCAAATGGAAATCACAAGAAAGCCAGGGTAGCAATACTTATAATAGACAAAATTGACTTGAAAACAAAGACTGTTACAAGAGACAAGGAAGGACATTACATAATGATCAAAGGATCAATTCAAGAAGAAGATATAATCATTGTAAACATATATGTACCCAATATGGGACCACCTAAATACATAAAGCAAATACTAACAGATATATAAAGGGAAAAATTGACAGTAACACAATAACAGTAGAAGAATTTAACACCCCACTTACATCAATGGAAAGATCATTCAGACAGAAAATCAGTAAGGAAACACTGGCCTTAAATGATACATTAGAGCAAACAGACTTAATAGATATATATAGAGCATTCCAACCAAAAGCAGAAAAATACACACTTTCCAAGTGCACATGGGATATTCTCCAGGATAGATCATATGCTAGGCCACAAAACAAGCCTCGATAAATTTAAGAAAACTGAAATCATATCAAGCATCTTTTCTGATCACAATGCTATGAGACTAAAACTCAACAACAAGAAAAAAAACTGCAAAAAACCCCCACAAACATGGACTAATTACCAGTAATGAAATTGAATGAGTAATTTTAAAACTCCCAACAAAAAGTCCAGGACCAGATGGCTTCACAGGTGAATTCTATCAAACATTTGGAGAAGTTATACCTATCCTTCTCAAATTATTCCGAAAACTAGCACAGGAAGGAAGAATTCCAAACATATTCTATGAGACCAGCACCATGCTGATACCAAAACCAGACAAAGATATCACACAAAAAAGAAAATTATAGGCCAATATTACTGATGAACATAGATGCAAAAATGCTCCCAAAATATGAGCAAGCCAAATCCAACAATACATTAAAAAGTCATACTACCATGATCAAGTGGTATTTATCACAGGGATGCAAGGATGGTGCAATATCTGGAAATCAATCAATGTAACACACCACATTAACAAACTGAAGAATAAAAACCATGTGATCATCTCAACAGATGAAGAAAAAGCTTTGGACAAAATTCAACACCCATTTATGATAAAAACTCTCCAGAAAATGGGTATAGAGGGCACATACCTCAACATAATAAAGGTAATATATGATAAGCCCACAGCTAATATCATACTCAATGGTGAAAAGCTGATAGCATTTCCTCTAAGATCAGGAACAAGACAAGGATGCCCACTCTCACTACTTTTATTCAACATAGTATTGGAAGTCCTAGCCACAGCAATCAGACAAGAAAAAGAAATAAAAGGAATCCAAATTAGAAAGGAAGAAATAAAACTGTCTCTATTTGCAGATGACATAATACTATACATGAAAAATGCTAAAAATGTCACCAAAAAAACTACTAGAGCTCATCAATGAATTTGGTAAAGTCGTTGGATACAAAATTAATATACAGAAATCTGTTGCATTTCTATACGCTAACAATGAACTCTCAGAAAGAGAAATTAATCCTATTTAAATCACATCAAAAAGAATAAAATTGCTAGGAATAAGCCTACCTAAGGAAGTAAAAGACCTGTACTCAGAAAGCTATAAGACACTGATGAAAGAAACTGAAGATGACAAAAACAGATGGAAAGATATACTGTGTTCATGAACTGGAAGAATTAATATTGTTAATATGACCTTACTACCCAAGGAAATCTACAGATTCAATTCAATCCCTATCAAAATACCAAAGGCATTTTTCACAGAACTAGAACAAATAAGTTTAAATTTTGAATAGCGACACAAAAGACACTGAATAGCCAAAACAATCTTGAGAAAGAAGAACAGAGGTATTGTGCTCCCTGGCTTCAAGCTATACTGTAAAGCTACAGTAGTCAAAACAATACAGTACTGGCACAAAAACAGACACATAGATCAATGGAACAGAATGGAGAGCACAAAACACCTACCCCCTATAGTCAATTAATCTATGACAAAGGAAGCAAGAATATACAATGGAGAAAAAACAATCTCTTCAATAAGTGGTACTGGGAAAAGTGGACAGCACCACATAAAAGAATGAAATTAGAATATCTTCTCATACCATAAACAAAAATAAACTCAAAATGGATTAAAGACCTAAACAGAAGACCAGAAACTATAAAACTCCCAGAAGAAAACATAGGTAGAACACTGTTTGACATAAACCATAGCAATTATTTTTTTTGATCTGTCTCCTAAGGCGAAGGAAATAAAAGCAATAAATAAATAAATAAACAAATGGGACTTAATCAAACTTAAAAGATTTGGCATAGCAAAGGAAACCACCAACCAAACAAAAAGACAAGCTACTGAATGGGAGAAAATATTTGCAAATGTTATGACTGATAAGGGTTTCATATTCAAAATATATAAACAGCTCATATAACTCAATAACAAAAATAACTCAATTAAAAAATGAAGACCTGAATAGACATCTTTCCAAAGAAGACATACAAATGGCCAATAGGCACATGAAAAGATACTCAACATTGCTAATTATCAGAGAAATGCAAATCAAAACCACAGTGAGGTATCCCACCTGTCAGAATGACTATCCTCAAAAAGACCAGAGATAACAAATGCTGGCGAGGATGTGGAGAGAAGGGAACACTTATACACTATTGGTGTGAATGTAAATTGGTGCAGTCACTGTGAAAAACAGTATGGAGATTCCTCAAAAAACTAAAAATAGAACTACCATATGATCCTGCAATCCCACTCCTGGGTGTATAACTGAAGAAAACAAAAACACTAATTTGAAAAGATATATGCACCCCAATGTTCATAGCAGCATTATTTACAATAGCCAAGATGGAAGCAACCTAAGTGTCCATCAGATGAATGGATAAAGAAGAAGTGGTATATATATGCAATGGAATACTACTTGGCCATAAAAAAGAATGAAATTTTGCCATTTGCAACAAAATGGATGGACCTGGAGGGTATTATGCTTAGTGAAATAAATCAGGCAGAAAAAGACATACTCTATGTTATAATCACCTATATGTGGAATCGAAAAAATAAAACAAGTGAATAATTATAACAAAAAAATTATAAAAAGCATTCAAGAAGACCTAAATAATTAAAACAATATTCCACATTCATTGGACTAGATAACTCAGTATTCCAGAGATGTCCGTTTCTCCTAATTTAATCTATAAATTCAATAAAATTCTAAATAAAATCCCAGCAGGTTTTTTTTCATTGACTTTGCCGAACTGTTTCTAAAAATTACATGGAAGAATAAAGGGCCACGATTAGCCAATACATTCCTGAAGAAAAACAAAATTTGTTTTACCAGATATGAAAACTTCATATAAAGCTGACATAATTAAGAAAATGTGACACTGGCCTAATGACAAATTAGCCAAAGGAACAGATTATATATCCCAGAAATTTACCCACACATATATGGAAACTTGGTTTATGATAGGGCTAGTACTGCAAATCAGTGGGAAAAGAATGAATTTTTAATAAATTGTGCTGGGACAATTGGTTATCTTTATTTAAAAGAAAAAAGATAGAAAGAAAATGTACTTTTGCCTCACATCACACACAAAGTCAATTCCAGGTGAGTTAAAAACATAACTGTGGAAGATAGAACTATAATATGTTCAGAAGACAATGTAGGAGAATATTCTTAACACCTTGGAGGGGGGAGATTTTACTTAACAAGACACAAAGAGCACAAATCTGAAAAGAAATTTTTAAAAATTTGACTACGTTAAAATTAATATTATCTGTTTACCACTAGACACCATAAAGACAGTAAAACAGAATGGGAGAAGATATTTGAACCCATGTAACCTAAAGAATTAATATCTAGAACATATAAAGAACTCCTACAAACCAATAAGGAAAAGAAAACCCAAGAGAAATACAAGCAAAAGATCTGAACAAGCACTTCACTAGAAGATAAACCATATGAAAAGATGTTCTGCCTCACTATCAATTTGAAAATTGCATATTTAAACTCAATGAGAAGCATTTTATACTCACCAGAGTAGCAAAAATTATACCGTTTGACAATATCAAATTTTGACAAGGGTGTAAAACAACCAGAATTCTTACACATTGCTGGTGGGAGTGTAATTTGGTTCAACCACTTTGGAAAACAATTTGGAATTACCTATTATTTGTCACTCTATGACACAGCAGAGTCACTCTTAGATATACACCATAAAGAAATTCTTGAACAATTGTAATAGAAATTGCGTATTACAATATTTTTTACATTACCATTTATAATGGGGAAAAAAACTGGAATAAGCCCAGATGTTCATCATGGCCAATAAGTTGTGGTATAGTCATATAATAGAATAATTTACATCATGCAAATGAATACAATGTAACAAACACACAATGACATGAAAAAAAATAGGTGCTTAATATTGGGTGTAAAAAATACACAGAAAATTCATTCATTATGAGTCCATTTAAATATAGATTAAAAATATTCATAAAACTATATGTTATTTAGGGATACAACCAAATATGTGATAAAATTATAAAGAAAATCAAAGTTACAATAAACACAAATTTTAGGATTGTGGTCATGTGACCTCCAGGAGGTAATAAACAGGATAAGAAAGAGGCACACAGGGACCTTCAAAGATAATGGTAATGTTCTTTATCTTAAACTGAATAATAGGCATATGGGTGTTCATTATTTGCTGATTCTTTACAGCCTATATGTTATTTATAAATTTTTGTATATAGTCAACATTGAATAGTTAAAAGAATATATACTGATGTGAAAATGCATATTGAAATTACCATTACAAATTATACTATGTAGCAACATGTAAACATGCTTTTGATATGTTATTTTAAAATCAGAATAGAAGATTACATATCAAAAACTATGTTTACCAATTAGAGATAGATAGATAGATAGATAGATAGAGTGGGTGGGTAGACAGATAGAAAAAAAACTATGTTTACAACTACACACAAATTATAGTTTTAAATGGATACAAACAAAATATCAGCAAGGGAAAAGAAAAGACAATTGAGTTTTAGTTTAATTTTTTTCATCTTTATTTTTATTTTCATTAATGTGGTCATAATTTTGTGCCAATAATAAAATGATACAATTAAAACAGAAAATGGATACTATGAACAGGTCTTCCATTAAAGCTATTTGCACCATAGGCCAGATAACCAAGATACCACTATTCACCTGGTGGCAGCTTATCTCAACTGCAAACAAAATATCCAAGGAAAAAAATCAATCTTATGATTGCTGCACTTGTGAACCTTGCTTTATATAGCAACCAAAACATGCCTCACCAGCCTTCTTCATCCATGTTACCTTTGACCATAATCCTGACAGAAACATGGTACCCAGATAGCTGAGAAACGACACTGTCACAAAATCTTTCTTAAGGCCAACTCTGTAACCCAATGACCTCATTTTATAAAAGGCATTGATATTAATTCTACAGAAAAGAAACATTATGACCAACTTACTCACTATTAGGGGACTAAGAAGAGGGAATATCATTTAAGGAAACTGCACCAGGTTCTATTTGATTTGCAATCAAAACTGTTCTTAACCATCCTGCATTTAAGTATCATGAACAATCCAAGGTTATCAGAAACACTTTATTTCAATCATATTAAGAAATAATCTAAATGTCTCTCAAAGAGATATAAAGAAGAAACTTGAGGAGCATTAATATTTACTGTTTTACCTGTTCAAATGTCTAAAGTTTGCAAAAGAATAGGAAATGAAGTACAAATTAGTGATGGTATTTAAATGACTCTAAATCACAACTAAAGTGTTCATACCATCAAACTTAGAAGAAAAAAATCAATACTGCTATACTGAAGTTAAGAATAAATTAGAGGCATGTAAAAGTCTGGAATAACAATATGCTATAAAAATTACTGATATAAAAATATGCCATTTAACAAATTTGATACTACAGAGGCATAAAATTCTACATAGAGTCTGGAAGCAACCATGTGAACATAAGGAGGTAGCTGGGGTAATGCCAACATGGTTAATTCAGAAAGAAACTCAAATTTATAACTGGTTAGGTTTAATTTCTGTTTTGAAGATAAATTACATGCCAGAATCTATATTCTTCAGAAATTTTTCTACTGATATTTAAAGGTAAAAACCGGACTATATAAAAAATACATTTTCAGTAAATATCTTCCCTCTTTTCTCCCCCAAATCTCATGAATAGCTCAGTTTACACACATGTATGCATGAACTCATACACATATTCATACGCATACCTCCTAAACTATATTTTCAATAATTAACAATTCTAGGTTACCAACTATAATGAAGTATATAGATATAAAACATTGTAATTGTTTAAAAACTAGCTGTATAATTTTGGTGTTCAAAGATTTTTTTAAAGAAATTGATACAGGAAAAGTTGGAAAAGAAGCCCAAGTTGATTGACAGTTTGGAGTTTGTGTTTCCACCATCTGATCATAGCCAAATGCAAATGTGATTAAGTTCTGAGAGATGGGAATCTGCAAAGTGTATGCAGCTTATTAGAATCTTCCCTCTAGGTACAATCCAGCAAGGGCATCAAAGGTGACCTCCCAGCTTGTTGCCTCAGGAGCCCCTTAAAATAGGGAAGGGAAGATAATCTTTACTTCATGCACCAAATCTGACCCATTGGTGGAGCTGTTATTGGAAGGTAGGGTGTCGAGTTCGTACCTGAGATCAAATAGGAAAAACAAACCTGAAATGGTTTGTCTGCCACGGGCACACAAGGAGAAAATGGTGGCAGAGGTGCCACATGATTTCCATCTTTGCCCTAAGCAAATTCTGCAACTATCTACATCACTAGGAGGTAAAACATACTCATACACATATACGCATCCTGTTACAAGTGCACTTCTTTATGCTATTAATCGTGTAACGAAAAGTTGCATAAATATAAACCCATTTTGTATAATCATTCAACAAAGACATTTAGAAAACCCATTTTATGTATACATTCAATAGAGTCATAGTTATAGGTACCACACATCATTCTAGGTACCTGAAGATATAGATTAAGAACTGGTTTGTGCTCCCAACAAATTCACAATCTAGACTAAAAGATATAAAAATTATCATCATACACAATGCCAGTGGAGAAATGTACAAAGTATTAAGGAGACACAGAGTAGGAGCAACTAACTCTTCCTAAGGGAACTTACAGAGTTTTCTTAGAGGAGGTGACATGGCTTTTGGTCTTGAAAGACAGATAGGCATCTGTGAAGTGAGATTGGTCAAGGTATTCCTTTCATCAGTTAATCAACAAACAGGGTCTTTTAGTTGTGCCAGGTTCTGTGCAAGTGACTGGGAATATAAATAAATGCCGAGTCATACCCTCCAGGAGGTATGAGGTATAGAGGCAGATGAGTAAGATCCAATAGAGAAAGACACTGGAGTGGTAATGGGGAGTGGAATGGTAATAGGAATTGCGATCCAAAGGAATATTACAAAAAGTTATTTTACAGAGTGAAGAATACATTTATAAATCACCCTCTTGGGAGTTCTGTTTCTACCTGGGATATAAAAAGCTGGAAAGAGCTCAGTCCAACCCTAACAACAATAAAAAGCTGGACAGGCTACAAATCATAACTTCTCTTGAACCATCAGAGAGCTGCAGTTGCAAGACAAACAAGCAACCTGAATTCTAAGGAAAGACAGGACCTTCCTAGGAGAGCCAGGACAGAAGAACTGCCTCATCTGAGCCAAGGCAACAGAAGAAGAGACACTGGGTACCATGTAACGGATAAGAAGAATTCAGCTAAGTTTTTAAACTAGTTGCAAAAGATCACGTATGGGTTAGATTTTACCTCTTTCAACTCATGGCAGCTACACTGCAACCATTTGAAATAATAGGCTTGAGTAGAAAGACAGCAGCTTACTTGGGTTCAGGAATAGTTGGCTTTTCCAACCCTGCCAGGTCCTACATTTCTAGACTCTCTCTATTCCCTCTGTTTCTGCTCTCAAATCAGCTAATCTTTGCCTGAGCGCATCTCAATCTTGAAAGATGTTGCTGTAAGCAGCAAGTATACAAAAGCCAAAACACAGCAACACTCTGGCTCTTTGTAACCACTTCCCCTGGGCACTCACATGGGAATCAAATAAGTGATCTTGTGTTCACTAAACACACACACACAAAATCTTCAAGTGGTAAAAGATGCTTACTATGGGACTCGTACTCTAATTCATACACCTCTATATACCTAAGAATCTCAGTCTATTCCTATTTCAAAATCATTACCAACACTTAGAAAAGTAAGCAAGACTAGAAATAGAATAGAGAATCCAAAAATAGACACATATAGTCAAAAGACTTTTGACAAGGCACCAAAGCAATTCAGTGGAGAAAGGAAAATACCTTCAATAACTGGGTTAGAATAACTGGATATCCATACCAAAACTGAGAGAGAGAGAGAGAGCAAGTGCAAGCCAGCAAATGAGAGAGAGAGAGAGAGAGAATGAATATGAATCTTGACCCCTACCTCACACCATACACAAATATCATTGCAGAGATGGGTCATAGACTTAAATGTAAAGGTAAAACAATAAAGTTAGGGGAAAAAAAACGTAGGAGAAAATCTTTACAACATTGCAGTAGGCAAAAACTTCTCAAGAAGGATAGAGAAAGCATGAACCATGAAAGATAAACATTGATAAATGGTATTACCTTAAACTGCTCATCAAAAGACACCATCAAGAGAGTAAACAGGCAAGCCACAGACTGGAAAAAATATTCACAATACATATATCTGAAAGTATGTTTAGAACATAAAAATAAATCCTGTAAATCAATAATAAAAAGACAAAGAACTCAATTTTTTAAATGGGCATAAAACTTGAACAGATAGCTTACAAAAGAAGATACACAAATGGCCTACAAACACATGTAAAAATATTCAACAACATTAGTCATCAGGTTAATGCAAAGTAAAATACAATGAGATACCACTGCAAAGTAAAATACAGTGAGAGACCACACACACATACACACACACACACAGTTGTAATAAAAAAAAATTATCAACAATGCCAGATGTTGAAGAGGATGTAGAGAAACCTAAGTTTTCATTTGTTCTGGTGGGAGTGTAAAATAGTACAACTTTGGAAAAGTGTTTAGCGGTTTCTTTAAAAGTTAAAAATAGATCTATTTACCTTACGACCCAGAAACACTACTCATAGATATTTTTATTTTCCCAAGAGAAATGAAAATGTATGTTTAAATGAAGCTTTATATAAGAATGTTCATAGCAGTTTTATTCATAGTAGCCCCAAACTGGAAACAATCCAAATGTCCATCAACAGGGGAAGGAAGTTTTTTAAAACTGTGGTACATTCAATGAATGGAACACTACTCAGCAATAAAAAGGACTGAACTAGTGATACACATGGCATGAATGAATCTTGAAAATACTATGCTCAGTAAAAGAAACAAAACACAAAAGAGCACATATTGTACAATTCCATTTATAAGAAATTCTAGAGCAGGCAAAACTAACCTATGGTGATAGAAAGGAGCTCAATAGTTGAAGGGTGAGTATAGGAACTGATCAGCAAGGGGCATGAGGGAACATTCTGGGCGGGCTGATGATAAGATTTTATGTCTTGATAGGCAGTTGTCAAAGCTGATTGAACTTAAAGATCTGAGCATTTCATTATATAAATTATACCTTAATTTTTTAAAAGGTTAATAAATGCTGCTAAAGGTTTATATTTCAGGTGGTACCTCCCTAGATGTAGTTTATAAAAATGTAAACTTTTTATAAAGTCCTGGCTCTGCACTGACTTCTGGCATACATAGAGCTTGATTCTCCTTATACTTCCATGAACCCCTTGCACTTAGGTTGGAGGAGCGGTCACCCCTACCCAGCTGAAATGCTGGCCTCAGATCTTGGCAGGGGAGTGGGAGAAGTAGCATTTCAGAAGAAACTCCGAGAACGGAGTGAGACAAATCCCAGGGACACTACAAGAAGAAAGGGACCTTTACCACCTTACTACGGGACAGTGATCCAGAGATGACTCACCAGGTTCAAAACTCTATAAGGGGGTTATCAAGGAGTGATTCTTCACGCCCACCCCTCTGCGCATAGAAGCAGAGGGACAATAAGGATGTCTTGCTTTAATTTTTCAACTAACTATAAAATAAACGAATTACCCAATTCATTGACTTGAACTTCTCCATTTTGTCTTTCGAATACTCAACTTTGAATATAATCTTGGCTGGAAGAAGCCACCTGATCTTTGCTCTCACAAAAGACTTTTTGAAAAAGGGAACACAGTTGACTTTCACTTAAATGTTTTGTCTCGCAAGTGCATTAAGTCATTGATGCCAGGCTAAAGTTGATTTCATATCCAAAAATAACCAGTTTGGCCCATAACTCCTGACAAGAGCTGGCACAAGTCGAGCATGCTACCATCCTTCAGAACTGAAGTCTTTGGGCAAACATGTAAGTGAATGAAAAAGTTCAGCAGAGAAAGTTGGTAACTTCATTTTTAATGTGCTTATTCAGGGCTGAGACTAGTGTTGCTGGATTTTAGAGACATTTGGAATAAGAATGGAAGTTTGGTGTTCTTTGGTCACAAGAACACACTGTGACTTAAATATAGAAGCAGAATACTTATTATTTTTGTCGAAAAAAAGTGTTTTGATGATTTTAGGTCCTTGGTCTATTTATTTTACAAATGGATAGGTCTTGTGGAATCCGATTCTGAATCACAATCCTCACTAACAAAAGCTACAACCTAAATGTAGTTTCTCTGCCTGTAATGAGTAGATGCAGGGTTGGGGAGGCCCTAGCCTTCAGCTTGATTTGTATCCATCCCTAAACAAGTATTATACTCTGAAAGCAACCACATTATGGGGACTATAGCATTGCGGTCCACAGAGTAATTTTTTTCCTGGTAGATGTCTATTGTTATTTAATTCAGGGAAGTATATATGAGGTTGTAATAAAAAAGGATGATGTTTAGTGGTTAAATTTCTGATTTTCTTATAATCATACCCTTCTTTCTCTGTGACCACTTCTTTGTAGGTTCACCTTACTTTGTCAGTTCACCTTACCCAGTGGTGCTGCTCTACACAATTCAACTCCTGAGCCTTCTATTACTTTTCTTCACTATCCCCCGCCCACTTGTAGACCCCTCCACTCACATCTTAACTACCACAACTTTATCAATAGTTCCCAATCTTACGACTATAATCCTTTTCTCTCTCTTTTTTAAATTCAGATCCTACTGTTTACTTTTCACTTGGATAACCCATCATGACCCCAACACTGCATATCAAGCCAGCACCACCCCCCATTTTCTATAATATCCCTTAACTGTATCACCAGGCTGTAAGACTCTCTTTCTAAAACCTTGACTGCTGATTTATTTTTCTCATTTCTTCATCCACATCCTGTCAGTCATCAAGTCCTGGTAAGTCCTCTTTCATAATCTCTCTCCACTGACATCTCCATTGTCCAATCCACCAGGATCTCTCTCTTGGATGACTGCAGTAGGCTCTTACCAGTTTCCCTGAGTGTCCATCCCCCATCTATTCTCCACATAGCAGCAAGAGTATCCATTTCCAAATGCAAAACTGAACATGTCACCTCCGGGTTAAAATATTCCAATGTTTTCTTACTGTTCTTGAAATAAAAACAAAGGACCCAATATTATCTACCCCTGCCTTTCTTTTCAGTCTCATGTCTGCACTCTCCACTTTCTTGCCATAGACTAACCCTACTAATCACATTTCACCATTTTGGATGCATGTTCCCTGCCACCACAGGGCCTTTGCACATGCTGTTCCCATTGTCTAGAATGCTCTTCTCCCTTTCCTCACCTCCCTTTGCATAGTTCACTTCTCTTCACCCTCAGTTCAAAAAAAATTTATTTTATTCAGAGAAAACATTCCTGATTTCTAGTGGCCCAAACTAGATCAGATTCCACCCTGCTATACATTCCCATATCATCTTATACTTTTCCTTCACAGCATTATTATAGTTCATAATTAATCTTTATGTGATTATTTGATGAATGTCTGACTCCCTCACTGGTGTATAAACTCCAGAATGGCAAGAGTCATGCCTATTTGGCTCACTATTAAATCTCTGGCATGCAGCACACTGCCTTACACTTACTAAAAGCTCAGAGAACATTTGTGGAATTAATGAAAGAAGGTCTTCCATGTTTGCCATTTTCTTTGTCTTCCCATTGCCACCATCATTGTTCAGACCCTTTTTGACCTCATGTTTAGGTGACCAAAATATTATATGGGTCTCCTATCCCCAACTTCTCTTCTTTCAAATTTAATCTGCACATCCTCAGATCAATCTCTCAAAACGCTGTTTTCATTGTGGCTCTTTTCTGGTTAAAAATTATTCAAAGCTTAAAGATTAAAATGGAAAACCCTTACCCTAACTCTCTCATCTCTCCATGATCAGTCTTTTGTTCATCTCTCCAGGTTTCTATCTGACTTCTTGACTAAACTCTCCAACTCAGTTCCACTGATGCATACATTCATGGCTGTCCCCATACTACTGTGCAGGTTGTGCACTGAACGACCCCTGAAATTCTGTTTATATCACAGTCTATGTGAACAATACCCCTGGAGTTATGCACAGCATAAATATGTGGCAAAGCATGTCAGCCCCATGAACATCTCCTTACATTTCTGCTCTCTTACCTCCAACCTTTGATAAAATATTTGCTTTGTCTGGAATACCCTCTCTTGTTCTCCACCAGTCAAACTCTAACCCATCTCCATAGTCCTATCTCCCTTCTGTACCCAGTTACAATGATCTGCATTCCTGAATTCTTATAACACATCTTACCCAGGCAATTCCCTTGATATATACTATAACCTATATATTAGTTTTTTAATTTCTTTAGTGTGATGTAGTAGAAAGAACACTGGAATTGGAGTCAGAAGATGTGCCAAGGTCTACTGCAACAACAGCAAGGGCACTTCAGACAACACAAATGAGGGATCTCAGATAAATAGCTTAATGTCCAGAGCTACAATTTACCATCTGAAAAGTGGGAATAACAGTACCCCACAGGTTGTTGTGAGTGTACTTGACGGGTCTAATCCCACAGGCTTTTGAAAGGAGAATGATTTGCCTGAAGGCACTTTGCAAACAATGAAGTACTATGCAAAGTGTTTGCTGCTAGCTGGTAATTATCTTCCAAACAGACTAGAAACTCCTTGCCAGAAAGAGGCTGTGTGTCTTACTCCTGGGTGGCCCTCAGAGTGCCTAGTAGAGTGTCCTCCATGTGATAAGTAGTCAATAAACATTTGCCATAAAAGAATGATGTCAGCCTGGCAGCTGCAGGCAACAGATGATGGTGTCCCACATCTCTGCTGCTCACGGCTTCTGTCAAGTCTGCCATTGCTGTGCTCAGCCCCTCCCTCCCTGCTGCACCCACCCCCCAGCTGCACATCCCAGCCTCCCCCAGCAGCAAATTCTCAAGGCAAAGCCATGAATCTAGGGGCTGTGCAATATGGAGCCTGTGACTTGTGGGTACTTTTCACTTTTTCCACTTTCAGGACAAAGAATGGGAGAAACGATAGAAATTCTGCTGCAACATGTTAGGCACCAAGGGAATTAGTACAGAGTTGTTTCAGGAAGTCATTCAATTCTCTGTGAGTTTTCATGTGAATGGGGTAGAATCACACTTCAGTCTAATCAATAGAGTTCTTACATAATCACTTAAGAGTCTATATCTCCATCAAGAAAGTAGGGCTGGGCTTCCCTGGTGGCGCAGTGGTTGAGAGTCTGCCCTGGTCTGGGAAGATCCCACATGCCACGGAGCAGCTGGGCCCGTGAGCCACAACTACTGAGCCTGCGCGTCTGGAGCCTGTGCCCCGCAACGGGAGGGGCCGCGATAGTGAAAGGCCCGCGCACCGCGATGAAGAGCGGTCCCTGCACCGCGATGAAGAGTGGCCCCCGCTTGCCGTAACTAGAGAAAGCCCTCGCACGAACCGAAGACCCAACACAGCCAAAAAAAATAAAAAATAAAAATAAAAAAAAAAAAAAAAAAAAAAAAGAAAGTAGGGCTAAGGGCTGAGGATGGGGATGGATAGGCCACCTAAACATACAAAAAAATTTTTTTCCTAGAATCAGAATTGAAAGAGATCTTTAATGTCATTTAGATTGAATTCCAATCAAATACAATAATGTCTAATATATCTTGTGGCCTCTACTGAAACATTTCCACTGACAGGAAACCCACTGTCTAGGAAGACAGCCCATTGAGAGACCAACTATAATTTCCCCTTTATAGCACATTTAATCCAAACCCTGATTTCACAGATTATGAAATTGAGGCCTGCAGCAGAAGAGACTTGACATCATACAGTAACTTAGAGGCAGAGCTCGAACAGGCTTCTGTCATCCCTCAACCCATAAAAAAGTTAAAATACTTCTGTGCCCCACCCCATCCCTTTTTATTCCTACTCTTTGCTCCTGGTTCTGTCTCCAGAGCCACAGGGACTCTATCTAATTCCTTTTCCACATGACAACCCTTCAAATTTTTCAAGAAAGCCTTAATTCAGCTTTTGAATCTTTCTCCAAAAGAAGAAGCCACGTTCTCTACCCCCATCTTTTCAATTTTTCTTCACTTGGCATGATTCTATACCCTGACCACCTTTAGCACTCACTCTCCCACAGGCTGAAGATACTTTTTTAATTAGAGACACCCAGCACTGAACAAAATCCCAGCAGTAAAGAGTACAGTGGGCCATGAGCTTCCCTTTATCTTGACACCTCATTTCCACCATTGTACAGAGAAATGGCTTTACCTTTTTAGCAACCAGATCACACTGTTGAACAAGTTATATTAGTTATTTACTGAGCACTTAATACGTCCCAGGCACTGTTCTAAGTACTTTACATGTGTTTAATTCTTACAACAATTCCAACAATATTAGTTAGAACTAATATCACCATCTTCCTCTTCCAGGTAAGGAAAATGAAACACAGATTTTAAGAAACATACCCTAGATCATACCGCTGGTAAGTGGCAGAGCCAGGACTCTCACCCAGGCTGATGGCTCCAAAGCCTGCAGTCTTAACTTAATGCCACAAATGACTTAATGAAAAATAAACCTCTGAATAAAAAATTGTGAATTCTGTTCTTTGCTGTGAAGTGAGATCTTTCACAACCTGTAAAATGGAGTGTTTTGCTTTATTCTGCATCCATCTCTATTAAATTTCAGATTGTGAGTTTGGGTTTCTCCTTTTTTAAGCTTCCATTCTGTAATTCAAGATATTAGCTAGTTTTCCTCAGGTTATGTCATCTTCAGATTTGATTATGTATATGCTTTCTAGCTTTTTATTTAAGCTGCTGATAAGAGTGATGACTTAGCAAAGGGCCTAGTAATATAAAAACTTAATTGGTAGCAAAAAAAAATCTAAGGGTTTACCCTTCTTTGTTCTTGCTGAGCCACTTAGAAAGCTACATAACTATAGCTATTTTCTGGCCCACATTTCTTTATTTTTGTCAGAAGGATATGATAACAAAATTTAACAAACACTGTATAAAAATCAGGATATACTAAGACAACAGAATTTCCCAAACCTCTCTGCCTAAGTATATCTTTCAAAAACGGAAGTAAAGCTAGTATGGTCTGATTTGTTCTTTGTGAATCCATGTTACCTCTAAATCATAACAGCTTTTGGTAAATTACTTAAAAATCATCTCTTTAATGATCTGTTTTAGAAATGGTAGCTGAAGTTGTCATCAAGCTTACTGACCTATAATGTCCAGTATTCACCTTTTGTTCTTTTTGGGGTTTAGTGGAACTAATTACAGCTTTCTCACTCCACAACCATCCTTAGAAGCCCAATAAAAGTTTCCAACAGTGCCACCTCAAACAAATACGCACTTTCTTTTAGTGTCATGTGCAGCTGGTCATCTGAACCTAGGAACTGAAACATATTTTCACAGCTTCAGACTCTCACATCCAATTTCCTCCTTGATATTTTCATCTGGACATCTACGAGGCATCTTCAATTTAATATGTCTCCAATGGAGCTTCTAGTCACCCCATTCTAAAACCTGCTCCTCCCACAATCTTCCTCATCTCAATACATGGCTAGGCCACACATCTTAGAGTCGTCCCTGATTCTTCTCCTTCTCTCACGTGCTGTAGGTAATCCATTAGCAAATCTTGTGGGCTCTGCCTTCAAAATTTTCCAGAATCCAACCACTTTTCAACACCTCTACTGCTACACTCTAGTCCAAGCCACCTTCAACTCTCTTCTGGACTATTACATTAGCTTCCTAATTGATATCTCTACTCCACCCTTATTCCATGTAGAAGTTGCTAATAGCTCAGTCAGGCCCTCTGGAATCCCTTTTATCAATTTGGTTGGTGAGCCCTTCCCTCAGCTGCTGTGGGTACATCAGTGAGAACTGCACTTGGGCAATGGAAGCTACCTCACCTGGAAGTGCTTGGAATTTACACTGTCCATACCTTTCCCCAGAGTCTTTACTCAATAACCAGGGTGAAGGTAAAAAGCCTCTCTCCCTTGTCTCAAGTGGGAAAAATTCTAAGGTGAAATTTATGCTCCACAGCTCCCCATGGGATTAGGCTGAAGCTACTACGCAGCACCCGAAATCACATTCTTGCCATTCTTCTTCCTTTCTAGCCCGCTCCCTCACCCCCTACCAATTTCTCTGGAAATCACATGCACATCCTCATCTCAGGCTCTGCTTCTAGGGAACTCAGCCTAACACAGTCCCATTATAGCGGACAGAGTGGTCCTGTTAAAATGTTTACGTCATTCCTTTGCTCAAAATCCTCCATTGGCTTTGCATTTCACCAAGGGAAAAAAAATTCCAAAGTCTTTACCATGGCCTCAAAGACTCTACATGATCTTCCCCAGCTAACTTTCTGACTTTAAGTTCTTTCACTGCCCCCTTATCCATTCCGCTCCACTCTCACTGGTCTCCTTGATATTCCTCCAGATGCTCTGCAATCTCCTATATCAAGGCCTTTGTATCTATGTTTCCTCCACCAAAAAAGCTCTTCCCCCAGATACCTACTAGGCTTGCTTACTCTTTTCAAGTCTCTGTTCAAATGTCACTTATTACAGAGGCCTTCTCTAACTACCCTATTTTAAAACAGCACACATATCCCACCTCCTGTCACTCCCTTTGTTATCTGTCTTCTCCTATGAGAATGTAAGTTCCCTGAGAATGGGGATCAGTGCTTGGTACACTCTTACATCCCCAGCACTGAAACACTGTCTGGCATATTTCAGGCAATAAATAAATTTGTTGAATTAAAGTAGACTATCTTTTGACTTTCTGCACACAAACACACAAACCACACAAACACACATACATATCCAACAACTATCTTTGATTTCAAAGCCCTATTAACACTATGGTTTCTATTTTTTATACCTTGGAAACCACCACCACCAACAGAAGTAAAATAGGAGTCGGGTTGTTACAGCTTTTTGCTGTAATCTATTAATGTTGTTCCACTAGGGAAAAAAATGGATAATACGTGGAAGTCAAGAAACAATAGAGCTTTGCAATCCAGAAAGTTTGAGAATTGTACTGTTAGCTCAAATGGCTCATAGTCAAGTTGCTACACAGATAAGTCCAAAATATGGAGCACAGTAGCTATCAGCAGTGAAAATTAAAGAAGTGAAATTTAAAGTTAAGAAAAACATGTAGCAAAGATCACTGATACTTAAAACCAAAGAAAGCCCAATAATTATTTAATCACATGAAGAGTGGCTATATTTCCCTTATTACTCATAGGAAGGGTTCTGTGGTAGGTTCTTGGAATGGACAAAAGTAACACAGAAGAATTTTTGGATTTGTTAGCACTGTGAGTTATAAGTTGACCATGAAAATGAAATGGATATGTTTAAACTATAATTTTTAAATGTATAATATTGACCCTGTGGCAGAAGCTGATGGTATGAGAGACACAGGTTGATCTATGAAGGAATGTCACACTTCACTTAGCTCAAACCATAACTCAAGTATCTATAAAAACACTCCTTACCCCACAGCTTAAGATAGCTCCCTCCGCTATCTCAGTACTCTTAATACTCTCTTGTTTTGACAAAAGATAAATCAATCAAAATGTCATAAGAAGTCGGTCTTCACTGTCCATGTATTAGCTAAGGGACCTGTGGGGAGGATTACAGCTTGTTCACAGTTAGTGGAGGGAGTGGTTGGTTCCAGGCTTCCTGCTACACCAAGCCCAGAGCCTCCACTCCCTTCTTCAGATTCGTGCTCAGCTTTCCAACTCTCTGGGACATGCTGGCTCTACCCTGAGGTCTTCTCACCACTTCTCTCCAGTGAGGTCTCCCAGAAATTGTCCCCTCCCATGTCTCTCTGACATAATTGTCTATCCCTTGGTGTGCCCATTCAAACATCTCCCCAGTGGGCCCCATGCTCTCTGCACCCAGGCTCGACAGCTGTCCCTGCCTACCCTCTGCTCTCTCAACTACCAGGTCCCTTGCTCTGTTTCCTTACTGATTCTAGTCGGGAGAACCTCTCTCTCTGACAGAGTCTTCACTGTCCCCAGAGGGAATCATTATTTATTTCCCAAAGGGGACCTCTTTTACCCTTTGACCTTCCCCCAAAAGCTCCTCTACAATCTGTTGCAGGGCTTTTCAAGGAGTAGTCTCAAACCCCCTGAGTCAAGATCTTGGGTCTGGGCCAGAAATTCTCAGTGCATCGTATGTCATTTCTAATGAGCTTCCTAGGAGATTTTGTTGCACAGGTCAAGTTTAAGAACCACTGCGTTCATCCACCACGAGAGAGCATCTCTATAAACCTCCCTCCTTTCCTTACAGAAGTCCACCACTCCCCATGGGCAGCATCGCAGGTGGAGAAGGTGTATGGTCAGGGCCTCTCAGAGGCCAGACCACTTCCAATTCCTGAGAATGGCAGTATTTTAGAAAAATGAAGAAATTCCAAAAGAGCATTACAAAAATTGTGATATATTCTAAATGTTTACACTCAATAAATATATATAGTCCAATATAATTGTGCTACCTGCAGGTTTACAACTTATAAAATTTATCATACCCAATAGCCAATGTGATCTGGTCATAGAATAGAGTTTAAAGTCATGTGTGATACCTTTTAAAACATACAATTAGATCAGTGTATGCCTGTGGCTATGCTAATCCCATTTGGAAATAACATCAAAAGTCTACATGTAAGACTCTTCTTAAATGTGAGGCCTTGGCAATACGGCCCTCCTGATGCCTCCTGTGACTGGCCCTATCTGTTATCACTTCAAAAGTGGCAAGAACCCCCTTCCCAGGATGCACGTATTCCGAGATTTGTTGTGCGGTTAAAGAAACAAAGATCACTCTCCAGGAAGATGGAGTACAGCCACCATGAAGTGGAATAAGAATAGCTGGGAGGGTCTGGGGACATTCGCAAGGTGAGTGCTCCCCAAGCATGCTCTTTTGCTCAAGACAAACCCTAAGGATGCTACTGACCCAGCCTGGGGAGAGAAAACTGCATCTGCTGAGCCAGATCAGTGCACACTTGTCACTCTCTGTGACTGACAACTCTTTGTTACTCCCATTCTCTTCCCCACCTCAATCCTATAGCCAAGTCTTTATTGAAACTTCCAACCTGGTCTCCGCTATGTTACAGGAAATTAAGGAAAGATGTGATGACTGCTTGGAGCAGGGTGACCCTACTGGTGGCCGTGGTAACAAGTAGTGAGATTCCCAAAGAGGAGGCGGATGGCAAGGTCACGGGCCCCCTCACTGCGTCCAGTGACACCCTGGAGGACTGGGACTTGGTTTCAGGAAGGGAGCTGGTGGGGCTCATTCTAGTTACATAAATTAAGATTTTCCTCCATGCTCACCTTGCTTTAATCATGAAAATCTGAATCTTTACAATCAGTGACACTCACTAGAGAAAAGGAGTTCCATAAGGAAGGGGGTTTATCCTCCTCCTTTGGGCCTCATTCCCACTTCACCCTGAAAAACCAGGATTGAAATTTACAATACTTGGCAGACAGAGCTGGGGGTGTTCTGTTCATCCATTTTCTCCCCAGGGAAAAATAAAAATGCTTTCCACACCGGAAGCCTTTCTGCCTTCCTGCCATCGTACCAAAGTAAAGCAATATCTCCTTGGCAGCTTGTGCCAGGGTAAGAAAACAGTAAACCCCCGGGCAAATGCATCCAGCCGCCTGTCTGCCAGGAGAGGGGTCTGCAAACTTCCTCCTTCCTCCTCCAAACAGGCGATCTGGAGTTACAGTCTACCCATGGCTGTGTGGATTTATTTAGCTACAATGTTATCATCTCCATTGAGCCGCAAGTAAGAGACAACTCTCTGCTTTTATTTTTAACCTGAAGAGATTATTTTTGAGTTAAGGCTTTAAGAATTCAGATCTATCAGGAAAGAACAGCTTGTGTAATGAACTTCCTGTTTTCATCATATTTGGACAGGGAGCCTCCTTGTTGCCTGTTATTATTACCCAGTTAATATGAACTGCCTGGAGTTTATTTTTAGCCGCGTTGACTCTATTGTAAGGACTGCATAACTGCTTTCAAAATGGGAAAATGTAATTACGGGATCTAACACTAAGTTGGGGATATTCTTAGGTCCTTTCACAAGGCAATGGCTTAAAAAATGAAAATAGACCATTTTAAATGGCTAAAGAAAACACAGTTATTTGATCCAAAATAGCCCATTGATCCTTTTACAAACTAAACACTTTCTTCACAGAATAAAATCTCGTTTTTGTTTAAGTGACCTAAACATATGAATTTATTTCCAAGTTCAGAGTAGGGGGAGGAGAGTGAGGAGGAGAATTGGTGGAGAATAGAGGCAGGAAGGGTGTAAGCACATTTACCAAAAGAGCAAAAGATTAAAACTGTGCTGAAAGTACCAAAACACCTAACCGGGCTTCTCAGTTGAGGGCTGGGAATGCGCGTCTCAGTGCACACCTGTCATTCTACTGTGTGCAGCCAGTGCCACATCCAGTGGTTCCACAGGCATGAAGGCAGTCAGCATTTGGCAGGCTGCACGGGATTACGCCCTCACTCTTGTTGGCCTTGAGTTAGTCACTCACACAGGCCTCTGCCTCAGCGCCCACCTCCTCCATGACTCCAGATACTTGCCTACACGGTTATGCATTTGTTCCAAAGAAATGAACTGAGTGCTCAAAATATACTAGAGTCCAGGAATGAAATGGGAAATAAGACATTGTCTTTGCTCTGAGAGTGACAAGAGTATTGGTAGAGAGAACTTCAGGGGATTCCAGGAGCACAAAAAAGGAGATGCCTAACCTAGCCTGGATGAGAGGAGGAAAGCTTCCTGGAGGAGGTGATGTCTTGAGCTGAGTCCTGAGGTAAAAGCTGGGCTCATCCTGGAAAATGGCATCGTAAGCTGAGGAAGAAGCTGGGACAAAGGCCCAGATGTGAAAGAGATGGAGGCAAGGCCAGGTCGCCTGACTGAAGTGGAGAGTGTAAGGGGACATAAATAGAATGAAAGCTACAGCGTTAGGTGGGGGCCCCGTAAACCATAGTAAAGCCTTTTAGCTGTATCCTGAGAGTAACAGGGACAAGTTACAATAAAGTTCTAAGAGTAATAATATTTAATAAATATCATAGACATCAGTGTATGAATGGATAAACAAAATGAGGTATATACATACTGTGGAATATTATTCAGCCTGAAAAAGGACAAAAATGTTGACACATGCTACAACGTGGGTGAACCTTGAGGAAATTATACTAAGTGAAATAAGCTAGTCACAAAAGGACAAGTACTGTATGACTCTACTTATAATGGGGTTTCTAGAGTAGTGAAATTCACAGAGACAGAAAGTAGAATGGTAGTTCCCAGGGCCTGGGGGAAGAAGAAGATGGACAATTAGTGTTTAATGGGTTTAGAACTTCAGTTTAGGGTGATGAAAAAGTTCTGGAAATGGATGGTGCTGATGGTACCACAACAACATGAACGTACTTAATGTCACTGAACTGTACACCTAAAAATGGTTAAAATGGTAAACCTTGCATTATGTATATTTGACCACAATTTTTAAATTTTTAAATTAAAAAAAAGAAATATAACTACAGTGGCTGGATTTTTATTGATATAGATAGATAGATAGACAGATAGATAGAGATAAACAGAAAAGTAGAGGTAGGGAGACCATTTAAGATGTTGTTTCAATAATCCAGTGAGAGATAAAGTGGCCTGAACTCAGGCTATATGAATAAAGAGAAGAAAACAATGTCAAGATTCGTTTGGACATTAGACTAGGAAGACCTGATATTGATCGGAAGAGAGCACTTTGGGAAAAGTAGGGCTTAGGATAAAGTCCAGATTTCTAGCTGGGGAAACTGGGTGGATGGTGATGAAGCCAGTCACTAGGAACAATGAATGATTGAAAAAAAAGGACTGTTTAATTTCTCATGGAATAATTTAGAAAGTAGATGCAATCAAGTCATTTCAATAAGGAACAAAGGATATTTCTCTGTCCATGGGATAAGAAAGATATAAATAGAATGTAGTTAAACCTACAACTAAAATGCAAAATTTGCTTTGCAAACCCTCAGAAGAAAGCAAACATGATCACAAGGGATGAGCGAGCCTCAACGTGGAGTGACGGTTGGAGAGAGGCCAGAGTCCGGAGGCTGGAGCTGGGTTCAGAGACAGCTGCAACATGTATTGCTTGATGGTTTTTAAAATGCTCTATGTTCTGACTGAGTCATTTCACCTCCAGTGGACCCATGAGAATGTCATGCTTCATCCCTCGGTCATCATCTCCCAACCCTCCCCTGAATGTTCCCTCCATGTCAGTCTTCCAAACCCACTCACCATTTTCCTAACACACTATACCCTTAGACACCTCCATAACTTCTCACAGGTTCATGCCTCTGTCTTGAACGCCCTTCTCCCTCCTCCTGGACCTGGCACATTTCAACTTATTCTTCAAGATTAATTTATTTTGAGTCTGTTAACAAACAACTTACGACCTGTGTTGGATACTGGGTAGGGACAGAGATGATAAGACAAAGTCAGTGCCACTAAAGAGTACTGGCCAGGCAGAGAAGTAGACAGTAAACAGATAATTGCAATAAACAGGGCACTGCTGTAATCAGAAGCAGGTAACAAGGGCCACAGGAAGACAGCAGAGAGAAATACACTGCCTTGGGTTGGGGGTGTTGAGGAGGATCACAAAAAAGCTTTGTTAGTTCAAATGGCATTTGCCCCAGGAAGAATTTCCCAACTTCCCCGAGAAGTTAGTTGCTCTTTCCTCTCTGACCTCATGGAACTTTGTTTTTCCAATGCACAGTATTTAACACAGTGTACCATAATGTTAGATAGGTTCTCCTACTCACCCGTGAGCTCCTCAAGATTACAGTCCTTCACGGAACCCCTCACTGTTCAGTCCACAGTATGTGTTCAATAAATGTTCATTGGGTGGGTGGGTGGATGGATGGATGGATGGGTGGATGGACGCATGGATGGATGGATGGGTGGGTGGATGGATGGGTGGATGAATGGATGGCTGGCTTGAGAGTGGTTATTAATCCTCTAATTTAACACCTTCTATGGCAAGGAACTCATTGAACCTCTGCTACTAGTTTTCTGTGAAGTCTATAGAAGTAAGAGACGTGAATTAACAAGATTTTCTCACTGTTGGAAGTACTCTCTGAAAGCAGAAGAAGTAACTGTCTTGGACGTTCTTTAATTCTTTCAAACCTCTAAAATATCATTCAGATATTTTGGACTCTAATACGTATTTTTTTTTTATTGGAGTATAACTGCTTTACAACGTTGTGTTAGTTTCTGCTGTAGAACAAAGTGAATCAGCTATATGTATACATATATACCCTCCCTCTTGAGCCTCCCTCACACCCACCCTCATCCCATCCCTCTAGGTCATCACAGAGCACCGAGCTGAGCTCCTTGTGCTATACAGCAGCTTCCCACTAGCTATCTATTTTACACATGGTAGTGTATATATGTCAATGCTACTCTCTCAGTTCGTCCCCCCCACCCCTTCCCCTCCTGTGTCCACAAGTCCATTTTCTATGTCTGCATCTCTTTTCCTGTCCTGCAAATAGGTTCATCAGTATCATTTTTCTAATACGTATTCTTAATACTCCAATACCACAACAGTTGACATTTTAGGTAGACTTTATATGCAGGCAGAATCAGCCATAGACAAAGATGAATTTTTGGTGAATTTGCTTTTCCTCATTTGACAACCTTCTTCCACTCCAGACCCTCAGAATTTCAAGGATTAAACTGGTCCTGTCAATTTAGCCACAATAAGGTGTTAGGCTGGGTATGAATTCCCCTTCCCAGTAGTGTTTGCATTTTGGATAAGGATGCCTTGGAAGCAAAATTATTCAACCAAAAAATATTTTTCTGAGTAATCGTTATATACAAAATCTTGTACCAAGTGCATCAGGGAATACAAAGAGGATAAAAACATGTTCCGGTCCTCAAGAGGTTTATAGTTTAATTTGGGAGAAACTCATAGACCCATGAAATCTTAAAACACAATACAAGAAAAAATATTCATGATGGTGCATTGGTACATGGAGTACTTTGGTCCCTAGGAAAAATACACAGAAACAAAAAGAAATGAACCTTAATCTAACCCTCCATCCAGTCCCCTCTACAATATCCTCAGCAAGTCTCCAGTCAAACATTTCCAGCAATAAGGCATCACTACTTCAGAAGAGAATCCATCCTGCTGCAGAAGAACACAGAAATTCTACTCATAAAAATGTGTCCATGTGTATAATCTTACATTGACCTGAAACCGGGCTTCCTATAACTTCTATCCATCTCAGAGAATGACAGGTAAAGTTCATTCGCTATCCCTTTTCAAGGTAGCCCTTCCAGCATGTAAAGAAACACATCTACCCTAGGACCGCTCTTCTTCATGCTAAACATCTCCGTTTCCTTCAAAGGCTGCTTATCCAATATGGTTTCCTGTGCTTGCCGTCTCAGTCATCCTCTTCAAAATATATTTAACTTGTTAGTGTCTCTCTTAAAATGTAGTAACACAAACATATTAAAATTTAATAATATCATTAATAATATATTATTTCTACATATGTATATATAATATTTCTAGTAACTGTAATATTAATTTTGAGTTAATGTTTATATTATCAAACTACCTATTGGATATTACCACTTGGACCGTCTCAAACTTAATCTGTCCAAAACCAAACTCCTGATCTTCCTCCCACAGTCTTCCTCATCCAATGTATGGCAACTCCAGACTGCATTTCTTGAAGCTCTGGCTCAGACCAAAAACTCATCTCTCTTTCGTTAACTCCTTCTCTAATACTCAGCAACCCTAGTGGCTCTACTTTCAAAACAGAATCAGAATCTGACCACTTTTCCCCACTTTCACCACTGTAACCTGAGTCCAAGTGACCATCATCTCCCAGCTAGGTTTCCTGCTCCCACTGGTCCCACATCTCCCCATCGCAGTCTGTTCTCCACAGTGCAACCAGATGATGCTCTTAAAACATGTCAGACCATGTTATTCCTCTGCTCAAAACCCTCCAGTTGTTCCCCATCTCATTTTTAAAGCCCTTTAAAATGGCCTGCATGCTCTGGCTCTCTCATCCCTCGATGGCCTCCCACCACTCTCCTCCCATCCTCCATTCCTGCCACATCTGTCACCTCACTTTCCTCAAATACTCCAAGCACAACCTTGCTTTGGAGTTTCTGCACAAACTGTTCCCTCTGCATGGAAACTCTTCCCGGAGAGACATCACTCTCTCCTTCCGATCTATGCTCAGATGCCACCTGGTCACACTATTTAAAATAGCAAATTCTACCCTCACACCCAAAGCACCCTATCTCTGCCTTATCCTCTTGACTTTTCATCACAGCACTTAATACCAACTGTTACACCATATATTTTTTATTTGTTTTACTGACTGTCTTCCCCCCTCCCCATTAGAATGCAAATTCTATAAAGGCAGGGAATTCTATCTGTTCTGTTAACTGATGTATCCTTGGGACCTAAAATGGCCCCTGGAACATATTAGACTCGCATGTTGAATGACTGAAAGAATGAATGAGTGAATGAATGAATATGTTCCCAACTAGATAAACTAGGGTGAGATCTACAAAAACAATTCTACTCAATTGCCTACACTTTTCCTAATAAGATACCATAGTTTTACCCACAATCTTTTATTTATTTCTTCTTAGGATTTGGGCAAAGGTATTGGCTTAATTCAATTATGAACCTTATGTCAAAATTTCCACAAATAGTAGAGCTGTAGATGTTATAATAAAATGGACCTCTTCAAGGCTTAAACAAATCTATTAAGAACATTCTCATCTAATTTTGAATTTTAATGATCAGTTATAACGATGAGTAATTAATTTTGATATTTATAGAAAATGAAATGCATTTCTTCCTTTCTGAAAATCTAGCACTTCAGGAACAGCAAATTCTTGGAGAAAAAAATTCTAATGAGATCATTAAAATTGAAAGTGTTGTACCTACCTAAGCCATAATAGGCACAGCAACTGAATGGGCACCAAATAATATCCTCCTTCTTGTGCCTGACTCTGCTGTCTGAGTTCACCACTTTCTCCAATCTGTACAAAACTGCCATTGGAGGAGTTCTAGGGATAAAGCATGAGTTTCCCGGTACCCTAAAGCACAAAGACAAACACCTGGTTTCTAACTTGTATTACAAGCAAAGCTAATGTTCTAAATCCAGAAAGAATGTATCACTTAATTTTTTTAACAATAGATTTTAGGTAACATAAGGTACAACATCCTCAGCAATATTTGCAAGAAAAAATGCAAAAGCATGTTCCAATAGATAATTCTTATACTGAATCTCATAAAGGCGCAGAGCATAATACTAGATTTTTAACTCGGTGAGAGCATTTCTATCGGGAACAGAGGTTATCCAGCCCAGATATGTTGCTTCCTGATACTACAACGAATCACAAGAACAGGGATTAGAGTCCCTAGAAGAGGAATGGAGAGCTCACCCGTTCATTAAATCGTCTCTCTCCAATATTACGTGTCTTAGGTGAGCCTTTGGCAAGTGCACAGTTAAAGTCACTTCAGGGCTGAATTCGCTGACAAGTGCCTGAAGTGCCAATAGTCTTTGATGTTGATTATCCATACGCTTTCAACACCAGATGTGCAGGAAGTCAGGCTGACATTCTGTTGTCAATTTTTTAAGAAACTGACTTGTATTCTTGCCATTCCATTTCTGCTCAAAGATAAGCTGCAGGGGTTCCTGAAGGTGACACCAGCATTTCCCTCAAAGTGGAGTTTGAATCCACTCACATACTTAGACAAACACTCTTTTAAGGACCCTGAGTTTTTCACTATACTGCAGATGATTTGGTCCAAGACCTTTCTTAGGACAGGTGTAACCAATCAACCATTTCAACTATTTTTAAAAAAGAAAAGAAAAGCAACAAAATGAAACACCCTCCTATGGGCCCCACTGAACTAATATTTGGTGTGCCTGCCAGAATGAGTTAGCTGCAAAAAATAAAATAAAATAAAATAATTTTTTAAATGCTCCTTTGGACCAGAAGGAGTTGACTTCTTGGTTAAGGTTAGCTGATATTATCAACTTTAACGTTGGAGAGCATCTGCCAAAGGCAGCGATTTTAGCTCTGACGGAGTTGAGGCTAGGCTGCTCTTTCTAACAATAATTAGTCAGCAGGTTCAGCTGCTTCTGTTATAGTATTGTTTATTGCAAAACATTACCAAAACATTGACAAAACTCAAAAGAAAGAAAAATCCACCCAAAATTCTGCCATCCTACAAACCAAACTGTTTACATTTTTTTTATGCTCCCTTTCAGTCCCCGTCCATATGCAGACAGAATTGTTACAGTTGTAATCATAGCACAGAAACAATTTTGTAGTCAGGTTTGTCTCAATTAGAGTTTTTAAAGCGTTTTTCCAGTTCACTCCCTCATCTTCATTTCTGCTACTAGGAACGCTTCACCCCCACCATCCCTAGTGACCTCCCGTGGGATCCTAAGTGTTGAGGAAGGCTGAAAAAGAATAATAATCAACAGAATTAGGGGAAAGGGATAAGTTCCCTGTGTAAAGGATGGGGTCTCTAGAATTAAACTTGCGTGGAAAGGATTCCTTTCACCCTTTGTTCCCGTAGCTGGAAACCTTTATGAAAATAGCTATATTTCCCCACCATCAGGCATGTTTTCATTATATTAATAAAGAGCCCTCGCAGGTATTTTCTCTTTACCTGGTTTGTTTTTAAGGCCTGCACAGTATTTAGGACATAGGCATATAGAGACATCTTTTCTTCCATCTGCTATAAGAATTTATGAAACTTGGAATTGTTTAAGTGTGGCTACTACTCCATGCTATATTCATATGAACATGAAGTGACATACGCAGCTGTCAAACACTGGATACCTGGATGCATCTCTTTACATTTTAACTTGTATTCTTCAGCCTCTGGCTTCCACACCAGGCTGCACATCACTCGACTGGGGGTGGGGAGTCAGTAAAAAAAAAAAATACAGACCCCAGGGCTCACCGTTGATCAGGTGAAGCAGAATCTCTGGGGCTGTCTTTGGACTGATGTTTGTAACACTGTACATTTAAAATGGCAAAAAGTCTCTGTCTTTCTTGATAACAGCTCTGACTGTTATGGTTTGTGGATTTTTACGGGGATGGTAGGGAAAAGGATTGTAAGGATTTGGATAAGGAATGGAAGAAGAATGCGGCCTATAGAAGCTTTGTTGAAACGTCCTTCTTTGAGCTAGGTAGACCCAAAATGTGAATCACCTGCTCGGATAACCCTAGCAAGCATCAAGAAGTAATAGTTTTGTGTTTTCGTGAGCCGACCTAGCTTCCGCCTTCTATACACAATCCTGGAACCCTGAGGAGGCCACAGCCACAAAGGGGGAGGATGTCTGGTGTTGATAATGTTGGGGCAGTATATATCAAATCTTTTTTTTTTTTAATTAGAATGCTTTGACCCTGGAAAGCTTTCACTTTTAATTCTATGTTCTATATTGTTTCAATTTTTATAAGCATGGATTCATGCATTATTGGTTAATTTCTTTTTAAAAAAATTGAAGAGTGGGTTATACCCATATGCAGTCCTTTCAAAGAAATGCTCTCACCTGTTCTCCAGTGTGTCCTGGAATCTGACGAATCAGATCACTAGTCCCTCCTCTTCAGAGGAAACAAAGAAGGGAGAGGACATAAGGACAGAATATTTTCCTCTCTCCCTGCATTAGGCAAAGAAGGAGAAAGGCTTTCCAGGAACAAATAACAAGAAAAACAAAGGAGTGGAGGTACTACATAGCTTGGTGTGTTCAAAGAGTTAGTGATTCATTATGCAACTCCTATTTACCAACCAGGGTGCAATTTTGTCCCCTGGGGGACATTCAGCAATGTCTGGGGTTATTTTTGGTTGTCATAACTGGGAGAAGAGAGTACCACTGGCATCTAGTGGGTAGAGGCCAGGGATGCTGCTGAACATATTACCATGGCACAGGACAGCCCCGCCCCCCAACAAAGAACTATCCAGCCCCAAATGTCAGTAGTGCTGAGGCTGAGCCCCGTGCTGTAGCATGCAGTGCTAGGCAGTGAGCAGCTTGTAGGAAATAAACCTGAGAAGCTCATTAAAAAAAAAGCCAGATCGGGGGAGGCCTTATATTTTATGCCAAGGAGCTCGGGTCTCTTTTTACTGCGGATGATGGAGAGCCAATGAAAGGAAGTTACCTGATCAATTTGGATTTTAAATATATTGCTCTGAAGGGTAAATCAGAGGAGACTGTTACTGAAGGCAGAGAAAGCCCTTAGGGTGCTGCTGTGAAAGCCCAGAGAGGAGTGTGAGGGCCTGGATGAGACACAGCCAGAGGGATCGACAGGGCAGCCGACACACATTTAGGGAGTAAAAGTCAGCAAGTGTTGGGAATTGAATGGATGTGGGAAGGGCAGGGAGGATTCCAGGATAACTCCCAGGTTCCTTGTTCAGATTATTGGATGGATGCTGGTTAGATACAGAAAAAGATTTAAGGAGGAAAAAATAATATATCTATAAAATATAAAAGTTTTACAAAGTCTCAGGTATTCTCTGGAGGAGATAAATAACAGAATCTACTCATATAACAAATATTTTAATAGCCATTATCTGTAAAAAATAGTTTATACCTGGAGCTGGTTAGCTCCTTATGCAAGCAAGCTATTAGATTGAGACTTAGTCTTTCAATTTAAGGGAAAAAAATGTGATGTTATTTTGAGGAAGTCTCTAAGAGCCTTAATGGTTCTGTGATTTCAGGAGATGGAGGGTTTCCCTTTTTTAATCTAGAGTCAACTACACTTAGAGATCATCATGAGGGAACCATACCTGCGGAGTTAATTAAGGTAAATAGGTTGGCAAGGACTTCAGCCAACTACTCAAGCAAGATCAAAATAATTCTGGCAGCAGAAATTTTCTTCTGGAGCTCTTTTCAGCCTTGAAAGACTGGATTTTTTTAGAGCTGATGAAAATAATGGATTCTGGCTATGGAGAATACTGGGGACAACAAAATGCAGAGAGGCAAAGTAGTCATCGAAATGATTTGTTTAGTAATCAATCCATGCACATGATTCTGAATTTCTTCATCCTGAAGTGATACCAAAGAAGATAAAGTCCCCAAATGTGTACTCTTGGTGTCCCTGTGGTCAAGCCCAAAATATTCCAGAATAATTTAATTTTTGAAAAGGACAAGTTGTGTTTAAAAGAACTATAATTTAAGGACTCTTTGGATGACTTGATCTCAGTTATATTTGAGATAATATCTTGATAATATGGCCTGGAACTTTTTTTCTTTCTGATCTCTCTTATAAAGCAAGCAATAAAAGCACTTGTTTTTGAATAGTCCAGTGGCAGAGTAGTATAATCACAATTTGTCAGTATTATAAATAGTTACTCATGAAGACTTCCAGAATAAAATATGTGCCATAAATTCTTTGTTGTCTTACATTCATTTTTTCACTTCAGTTTAACTTCATTCCTAAAATCTTGCCGATTGAGTTATATGTAGGGACAGATGCAAGGACATTTTGAAAGTTCAGATTAAGTTTAAGAGAAAAGTATTTACTTTCAACCAGTCTAAAATATCCAAGTCAAGGTTGTAGATAAGCTCTGAAGAGCTAATCCTTCAATCATCAATAATGCTGCCTCTGGTTGGAAAACTAAGTGAAAGTCCACAGACTTATCCCATAGCCTGCCATTTACCATTATTGGACTATGATTATAAATGGGTTTGATCAGATATTTTCCTCTTTGATTCAGACAGTTTATCCTGGAGAAGTGCCTTAAAAGGAAGAATTAGACAATTGCAGGTTTCTGATGGATGTAGCTCTGGTGGACCCGCTGCCAATCCTGGCATTCACATCCCCTGAAATTATGTCAGCTAATGAATACTTAGAAAACATAAAGTTCAGAAGGCTGTCAAATTACTGTACAATTTGAAGTACCAGTATGCACATTGTAGGAAAAAGCATATACGTTAAAACCTAGATCAGCCTTGTGAGGAGCTGGAGTAGTCCATAAATTCCATAAAGTCTATAAATTTCGTTTTTATTCAGTAGGTGCCACCTAGGTGCTGGCCACCATGAGAGAAGTTTTCACAACAATGTATTTCATCTATCCAACAATCCTTTGAAGTAGTCATTGTAGTCTCCCATTTAGAGATGAAGAAGGAGACCTAAAGTTCAAAGTCATCTTTCTAGTAATTGTTGAAGTCAGGATTTAATCCAGTTCTTCTGACAATAAATCTACTTCTTGGGCATTACACCGTTCTATCACTTAAAACTCCTAAAAGCATGATAAACTAAGTTCATCATTTTCCTTTCCTATTTAGCTCCTTCTATTGAAAACTCACCATCCCTCTGAGCGAGGTTAAATAACTTGCCAAAGGTCATGCAGCTGGTAAATGGTAGAACCAGGATTATAGCTTCAGCAAACTCCTTAGCCTGGTATCGAATGGCCTCCACATTCACATGAAAAAGGAAGGGAGGGTCTTTGCCCAAGTACCCACTTTTTGCCGGGAACTTTACTAAGAATTTCCTCTGGATTATACCATTTAAACCTCACAACAACCCTGTAGCAAGGTTTTGATGTTATTATTCCAATTTTTACAGGTCAGACTAGGAATGAGAGAAAACTGAACCAAAGTTCAGTTAACTCCAAGCCAATATAATTCCACTGTATAGCGCTACTATTCCTTCCACCTGGAAGGTGTTCCCTGCATCTCTGAAGGCCCTAATTTCACTGCCTTTTAAGGCCAGCACAAATCTGAGGCACAAATTTTCCCCTTTTCCTCCAATTTGGATGTACTCTTTCCCCTCCTCTGAAATCTTAATAGCACTTTACCTCCAATTTTCTTTTGGCACGACTTCTATTTTCTTTTATGGTTATTTTATGGTTATTTTTGTATGTGTGTAAATATGTATATACACGAACCATGGTTCAGTAACTGTGATTATTGTTCCTGAACTGTCGGAAGATTAATCTAAGGAGACAAATGAAATTAGAGCCATTATATTAAGAAAATTTAATATGAATTCATGAACAGGAAAAGATACAAGTGTGATAATTGAGAGTTGAAACAAGAATTATTATCCTGGTTAAGACAGAATTTGAGTCTTAACTCAAATTTTTTGAGTCTTAACTCAAATATTAACTTTAATATTTACTACTTAATTTCTTCCCATAAAATCAAGCAAAACCCTGTTATGAGTTGATTTTCATGCAATTTCTGGATTTTCCACCAGCTCATCAGTTATTTTCTGTCGCTTTGCTTACATCTTTCATTCTATTTTATTTTTCCTGACAGCCATTATCTATTATAAACAATCATTTCAGATGGCTCCATTTTGATAATAGTTCCAAAATTACCTCAATATAATTCCAACCTTTTCTTACTACCTGGCATATATCATCCCACAAATAGCCCACTTTAAATTAAATGGAATATGAAGGGAAAGAAGACTTGGCTTAACTATTCTTTTAAGGGCTCCTATTGTGATAATTCCTGTAACACTAATAAGCCATTGGCAAGTAAGTTTAAAAGTTTACCAGTCCACTCTTTTTCCAAGGCATATGTCACATACCATATTGTCAGCCAAATAATAAAATGTATATTTTTTACTATTCGCTATTATTTATTATTATTACTGATCCCCAGTAAAGAGATTTATGGTCTTATAACTGCATACAATTTTATAATTGAATAAGTATTTTCATATTGGCCACAACCAAGAAAAGTTTCATTTCCTCTTTGACTGAGACTGATTCCCACAACTAAATAAAGGTCAGTGGTCACTATTCCAGTAATTCTTTTTTTTAATGTGCTTCAGAAAGCAGAGATCTAAAGTGTATTTCCAAAAGCGTTTTAAGATTCACTTTCACAGGGGGATGTAGTAGGCAGCTTTGGACCTGAATCCTTTCTGGAGAGAGCATCTCCCACTGGTTTCCATGGAACACCCTGTAGGACAAACTGCAAGGTGTTTAAGTCAAAGGAATGTCCACAAGCCCAAAACGAACTTCACACATATCAAATTTTTTTCCATTTGATTCAAAAGAGAACTGGAACTAAGTGGAAGTAACATTATACTTACAGTGCTGTAAACTCACAAGGGCCTTGGAGTTTCGATAATTTAACAGCACTAGAATGTACATGTCATGAGGGGAGGCACCTCGACTCTTGCTCGTTGCAGATTTTTCCGGCATTTGGCACAGTGACTGCCATACAATATGTGCCTAATGAATACTTGTGTAATAAATGAATAAACTCCCCTCATTATACTGATGAGGAAACTGCAGACCAAAGCAGTCAGATGACCTAACCAAGGTCACACAGTGACTTTGAAGCTGTCCCAGCACTTAGAACTTCAGTCTATAACCCCTCGTTTGGTATCATTTGTGCTGATTTCAACAGAAGCAAGTGCAGATGTTGAGGTGGGGATAGAAGTGAATGAAAAGTGAAAATAAAATAGAAGCCTGGAGACTATTTTCAAACACCTCATCAGAAGCCAAAAATAAAATTTATATAAGATTGGAAAAGGAGTACACCAAAACAAATTTTTTAATTAAAAACTCTTCCAAGAATAAACAAATAAACAAACAAAACTCCCACCTTGTCTGATTGATGGCCACAACAACAATTACAGAGGTTTTAAAAAAAACAGTTTCTAATAATAGAAAATTAGCCCATTTAAGGAAAACAAGGAAGCCCGCAAAACATAGCAGGTTAGCCATAAACTGAAAACTAGACCAAATATAATTTGAAAAGTACTTTAAGAAGAACTCCAAAGACAATAAAACCCTTTTTATAACACATTTTTTAAGTGGGCTGAAGAATCTAAGTAACAATTTAATGATCAGCGTCTAAAAGAGGTGCACTCAGGGAAAAAGATCAGACAGCAGTTGAGTAAATGAATCATTTTTCTTGGTCTTCGTGGGAAAAGAAATGCTAGGGGGGAGATTCATGCATCATAAATGACTTTTGAAACATACAAGTCAGTTCTACTATAGCAAATAGTGAAAATTCTTACTAAAATGCTGCTAACCATCATCGAGTAGAGAAAAACAGGCAGAAAACATTGTCTACTTCTATTTAAAACTAGTTTATCCATACTGGAAGAAAACATACATTTCTGACTAATCACTTTATTCCATTATCTCATTTAAACTTCAAAATAATATGAGGATATAGGTATTACCCCTATAGATAAACAGACTGAAGTTTAGATAGGTTAAGTAATTTGTCCTATTTAACACAGCAAATAAGAGCCTGGATATGAACCATGGTTGGTCAAACTTCTATATCAGGATTTTAACCACCACGTCACACTGCCTTACTCTTACCCCTTCTTTCTTTTTTTTTCCCCCTTTGAATATAGCTGAATTGGTTTGCCCAAATCTCACACATTAAACAGGCAGGTTTCTAAATATGTGCAAGGAGGGACCTTGTCATATTTGACTTTGTGTCTCCAAAACCTAACCATTGCTTAGCACAAGGTAAATGTTCAGTAGGTGTTTGATAAATTGAAATGAGTTGGATAAATGCAATGCATATTGTAGTACCATAGCAAATTTCTGACAAGAAACACAGTTGGTTATGTCTGGGTTCACAAAGCCTATACTTTAAAAATTGAGACTTAAAGGACTGCAACAGATAAAGGTTAGATTTTCCTACAATCAATACGTTGGCTCTGACATAAAGCAACAGCCACTGTACAGGACTTCCCTGGCGGTCCAGTGGTTAGGAGTCCGCCCTTCCATTGCAGGGGGCGTGGGTTTGATCCCTGGCCGGGGAACTAAGATCCCATGTGCTGTGCAGTCAAAAAAATAAAATAAAAAAATAAAATAAAATAAACAAAGATGTATTCAAAAAAAGAAACAGCCACTGTAGTTGTAGGTATCAGTGGAACACAGAAAATCAGTGCATTAGGCAGAGTTTCATGTTGCAAACAATAAGATTGACATTGGCTACTGGAAAAAAAAAAAGAGAATTCACTGAAAACTACTGGGTAATTCACAGAATCAACACAAAGACGGAAGAACTAGGCTCAAAATATAAGCAGAAACCAGGAAAATATAGGTAACCAGAACCACTGACAAGGTCACATGCCAGGAATAGCCTGGTTAGGTGCTCAGCCATCACCACTAAACTTTGGATGGCACAGCTGGATTGCCACCACCTACAGCTTAGGGAACTCTGCTAAAACTGCTGACACAGTCATCACTGGACTGGACACTGGATGCCACAGCCACCACCACCACCACCACAAGAAATGCTAAACTGTCCCTGCTTCTTTAGGTAACTCACCACAGATTCATAGTCTCCTCTTGGGCAGGAGACTATGGCTGAAGTTAGCCAGTCTAAACTTAAGCTGCAAGGGAGAAAAAAATAACTGGCTTTTTTGGCCTCTGCCATGGGTGGGCTCTGCTTCTCCCCAAGTCTACCCAAGATTCCACAAACACAGAAAGTGAATTTGAATGCTGGGTGACCATAATAAAAAAGATATGTATTTACTACAAAATTATAACCTGAGAATCTTCTAGCTAAGGGGGTCTCCAAAATTTAGTAACGACCTCCAGGTTAATCCTGTTTAGGAAGTGGAATGCATTCCTAGAAAAGGGAGCATGATTTTATCAGCACTGTAGAGGGACATTACCGCAGGGGTTGCATGAAGGCACATTTCCTACGTCAGAGATTGACAATTATGGTTTCATTCCCTTCAAAGTCCCTGAACTTATGACATGCCTGTGGCCATAATTTCTTACCACACCTGTTCAGACATTTGTTGATTACTTCCTCCTAGGCTACGGTGAGGCTTCTGAAGCCCTTCATAATGACAGTGATGATGCTTACATTTACTAAGTGCCCAGAGCTGTGCTAAGAGCTTTACAGGTACTAAGTCATTTTATTCTCACAATTACCCTATGAAGTAGGTACTATGATTACACTCATTTTATGGATCAAGAAAGTGAGGCAGAGAGGTCACTTAACTTGCACAAGGACACACAGCAGGAAAGCAGCAGGGCCATGGCTGGAACCAGGCAGGCTGGCTACAGAACCTGTCCTCTTCACCACCTCCGCAAGCCCTACTGGACTGCTGGCTTATACCATTTATTTCCTTGATCAGATCAGCCACTACAGAGAATTAGCATTTTACACATCCAGCATAGTACTTTTGTGGCACCTCCAACACTTCTACTTGCACACCTTTATCAACCCTTATGGATCAAACCTACTTACCAGAAGGAAACAGTGTTGAAAAGGGAAATCATAATAGAAAGAACAAGCAAACAGGGTGATGAGTCCCACTCACCAGCTCTGGCTGACTGTGAGCTTTGGATGGATCTCAATCTGCTGCATTTGAACTATGCAGTTAAAATAACTATACAGTCAGCCAACCACATCCACGGGTTTTGCATCCACAGATACAACCAACTTTGGATCAAAAATATTCAAAAAAAATTCCAGAAAGTTCCCAAAAGCAAAACTTTAATTTGCTGCACACCAGCAACTATTTACATAGCATTTACATTGTATTTTTTTATATAACTGAAATAATTTTTAATTGAAACAGTTACCAGCTCCAGTTGAAATCACAGCAGTTTCTTAAAGCTATAATGATCTGTCAACTCAAAGAAGTATAATTATTAGCCTATAATTTGCTTGTATACAAGGGAAATCAATCAAGATTGTTTTCATGTCCTCTTAACACACCAAAAACAGGATTTAGATACGAAAAATAAAAAATAGAGAGAGAGAGAAGAAAAACCACACTTTGGGAATAGTAAACTTTGTTTTCCTTTCTTTGGCAAGCTACTTATTACCTGTCAGTAAACAAGGAAGCCAGGTGGGGTATCCAGCCTCGGATACCGTGGTATCCAAGCCTTGGTGGGGCACCTGGGTCACCAAGGAAAATAATTCCGGTTACTTAACGGTCCTTCAAAATCTTTAGGCATTTAAACTGTGACATCTTCAAGACAGGGTGTCTCTACCGTGTCTATTTGTGCCTTCCTTCTGCACCTCCACCTCCATTAGGCCAGGTCTCAGCATCTCCCTCACTAGAATCTCTCAGATCCTTAACAGATGTAGAAATAAAGTTGCTGATAATAAATTTTTTCAAAAGCAAGTTGGAGCATGATAAACTGATCTTAAAATTCTGAAGAGAAGAGGTACAAGTATAGCCTTGAAAATTTTGGGGGCTTATCATTTACTGAGAAGGGTGTTTTCAAATATCTTTGATTTGAATTTGTATATTCTTTTAGTTAAGTCATTCTTTGTTTTATACATTTTGAGGCTGTTATTACGTGCATATAAATTTAGATTTATATACCTTCCTGGTTAACTAAAACTTTTAACATTATGAGGTGTTCCTCCTTGTATTTACAACTATTTACATAGAATTTACATGGTACTAGGTATTACAAGTAACCTAGAGATGATTTAAAGTACATGGGAGGATATTCAAAAGTTATATGCAAATACTAAACCATTTTCTATAAGGGACTTGAGCATCTGCAGATTTTGGTATCCATGGGGGGTTCCTGGAACCAATTCCCCTCGATACTGAGGGACAACTGTATTACCATAGTGCTAAGTGCTGTAATGAACGTATATACATTTTTTTCCATTGCACTTTGTCGCCTAGGTGTCCTTGCCCTGAACCCATTCATTTCAGGGCTAGGAAATCTCAGGGTCATCCCCCTGCCACATGCCCACAACTTCCAGGCAAACATCAGCTTCTGAATCTTAGTTACCTTCTTTCAGAAAATGGCCATCTGTCCTCAGTTTAAAGAACAAAAATGTTCCATCCATGATCTCTCTCCATTATATTATGTAACAGACAGGGCTCAAACAGGAAAACAGAGCCACTCTAAGTACTTAAAGAAGAGGGAAGGCAATGCAGTGAATTGGTTATACAAGTGACAGATGAGCCGATAAGCCAGAGGACAGTGAAGCAACTCAGAGCTTAGCAACAACAGGAAGCTACTACCACCCCTGGGTGGAGGGACAAAAGAAAGAGGTGGTGACACTGGAGCCTGGGATGTAAGCTCTCCTAGGCAAATGAGAAAACCCCTGGTCTATGTAAACATTTCTATAAAACGATACTTACCACTTCCCCACATTATAAATCAGTGCTTATAATCTTCTGACAATCTTTTTTTTTTCCCCTAGATTATCTGAACTTCAGAGTTCAAACCCCAGGTCTTTCCATTTTTTTCTGGACAAGATTCTGGTCTTCTGTCTTCTAGAGAACAAATTTTGACCAGCCTTAGATGTGAATCAGCCCTCCTGACCAATCTTCTAGCTCTTCTTAAATCATCTCACTTGTTCTACCTGATTTTCTAATGACATTGTTAACTTGGACTACTCATTGTACACTCGGCAAAAGTGTTATCAATACAAGTCATCTAACATCTTAAGGACATTAATAAAATAATATTAACGAAATGCATGGAACAGATTATATAGAGGAAGGATGAGAAAAGTTGTAACTCTTTAGGTTGCAAGGTAACAGAAACCCAGCTTAAATTCAATTAGGCAAAAGGAGGAATGTATTGGTTTGGGTGCTACAAGAAGGGCAGGACTACAGCTGGACCACAAAGACAGAGACTTGGATATAAGCAACCTTGGAACCAGAAACTTGAGTCCCACCAGGATTTTCTATCTCATCATTGCTTTTTTCTGCAAGTTTATTTTATTCATTTAAACTAGCTGCAAGCATATGATGAGGAAAATGGCTGCCAGCAGCTACCATACTTCATCTCGGCTTACAGCCAGAGAAGAACAGCCCATACTTTCAGTAGTCCCTAGTTCAAAAATCCAAATGATTAGTTCTGACCACCCATTAGCCATCAACTGTGACCAGGTGCAAGGTCTGTAAGAACATAGCAGCTCACATTCAAATCAACTGCTTAGAGTGAAAAAAGGAGTATGTCCCAGAACGGGTGGATGATGTTCCCAGAAGACAAGGGAAACCTGGTGGGCAGACAAAATAACAGACATTTACTACAAATAGTATAACCTGAGCCCCAAAATACCTATTCCGGTGAAGGAAGAGAAAGAGGCCAAAAGGAAGAGAAAGATTGAGGGAAAACGCTTAACATGTGATGATGAGAGCAAAAGCTTATTTATGTGGAAACAGATTTCTTTCCACTGCCTTCTTCTAGATAAGATTTGTAGATATGTAATATTAGTCCTAAAATGTCCCAGCTCCTCACTTCCCATACCTAACAAAGCACCCACTGCAATACAGACCAAATCCTAATCCCCTTAATCCAGTCTATCCTTATGCTTCTTCTCCTCAACTAATATGCCAAAATACCACACAAGATTTTGTGTAGTCTAACAAGCTAAACCTCCCACTTTCTGACAAAATTATAAGTAAGTAAAAGGATGGAAGTTAGTCACAACTTTAAAACTCATTATTTGCTTAAAACAAAAATAACTACCTTAAAGATGGGTTGCATTTATTCTTCAGCGACACCAGCATATCATAAATGATTTGGAGGAAAAGAGTTGTATCAACCAGGAATTTGATTTTTAAAATCAAAAGCAAAAATTTGAATTTGTAGGAACAGTTGAATCAAACAGGAATTAGGTTGGTATTTTGGCTAAAATTTAGTAATCTATCCTACTCTTAAGTGGTTTAGACTAAATTTTAATCCAAAATAAATCTATTCTGGATAGATTTATTGCATTGTATTTCTCCTGTATTGTAAATCCTCAATAAATGCTTATTATATAAGTAATACAGCACCCATAGGCACAGAAAGAAAGAAAAACTTAACTCTTCCTTTAGGGAGGAGGTCAATAAGAGCATCATGAGCTCACTAAGGGGATGGAGTAAGTAAAGGAATTGTAGATAAGGGAAGAGTACGTGCAAAAACAGAGGTCTGAAAAAGCAGGAGAATGCCAATTAGTTAACTATTAGAAGAATGGAGAATACAAACGGGAGAGTGGTGAGAGAGGCAATAAAAAAAGTTGGCAGAGCTTGAATCATAAAGGGTTTTATAGTTCATGTTAACTAATTAGATCTTCATTCTGAAAACATGGGAAGACTGAAGATTTTTTAGTTGAGAATGGGTGAGGGAGAAGAAAAATGATCATATTTGCAGTTTTTACATTTTATAATAATCTTGCTGAAAGCACTGAGGAGATAAAATGAAGAGATCTGGGTCAGAAGTTAAGAAGAACCATTATAGGTGAATATTATATTAATTCATGGGGTAAATAATGAATGGTCCAAATTGAGACGTTCCAAAATATTTCATCAAAAGAAATAATAGGATTTGAATCTTGGAAATGAGGGAAAGGGCAGAGACTAGGAGTACTTTCAAGTTCCCAGCTGAATATGTCGGTGCCACAATCCAAGATCAAGAATATAGAAGGAGAATGTTTGTAAGGGGGCAATAATGAGCCCAGTTTAGGACATAGTATGTTTCCTGTGGTAGGTCCAGGAGAAGCTGCCCAGGAAGCAGTCAAAGTTGTATGTCTATCATCTGGGGCAGAGGCCTGAGCTAGAGAAAGAGATTTGAAACTATGAGAAGAAAGGTGGTAATTCAAGCCATGCAATTGGATGAAATAATCTAGGGGAGTGTGCAGAATAAAAAAGAGGAGTCCCTAGGACAGAAGCCTGGATTGTATCCAACTTGTTTTTACTTTAGCCTATTTCTCAATTAGAAAATACTCTGGTTTATAAAAATTAAAAATATAAGAAAAATTGCACTTTAGTTGAAAAATTGGCATAGGACATAAAGGGACAATTTTTATATGAAAAAATATAAATAGCTAAACATTAAATATATGTATATACATATATATGTGTGTGTGTGTATATATAGATATAGATATATATACACACACACACACACATATACACACAGTAGAAGATACGGTTGATTCACTTAGAGGGGGGTAATGATCTTCCACAGAGCAACCCCCTCCAAGGACCTTGAGTGGAAATATTCTGCTTTCAGCTCAAGTGGGTAATGGGTATAGGAATAGACAGATGGCATAACCCACACAGATATTTTTCTTGAAGGCCAAGGGCTAACCTCTTGTACTAGTTCTTTGATAGCTAGAGAGTGTCCTGAAGGCCCTTCTGAATGGCCCGCATTTTGCCCAGGTCATGGAAGACATCCATGATATGAGAGCTGCAGTGAATTGAAGGGAATTAGCAGGGCTGCAAGTAATGGCTACTATGGAACTGAATGCCATAAAGAGTAACAAAAACTCTGGCATGAGAATTCTATGGCAGTAAAAAAGGTAGGTCCCCAAACTTCCTGTGGACTGATATCAGTAGCTTCAATGACAGGTAGAATTGTTTACATTATATAGTTGTAACATTTGGGTATGGACATAAAGCCAACCACACTTTTACTAACATGATATACCTCTCTGACTTGGAAAATCTCTGAAGGGAAAAATGAGTCTCACCCTTGAGTTCTCAAATACACATTTTTCATAGTTGACTTTGAGATACTATAAGAGGCTTGTAAAAACTATCCAAAGAAGGGACTTTTGTGACAGTAAATCATAGAAGTATATCATGTCACCCAAGAAGACTGATTCCTCAGTCCCAGCAGTCATCCAAGATGTTGTTCAATGGGTGTTGGAAGATGGCCAAGGAGTGCAGATGCCAAACAGCTTTGCAATATATTCAGACTCATCAAAATATGCCTGGAAGGATAGTGTTTACTTGCCATTTCTCCAAAAAACAAAGTTATAACTGCCCTGGCTGTCAAATTTCAGAAAAATTTATGCCCCGTGTTCAGGAAGATCAATGATAATGATAATAATAACTACCATTTATTGAGTACCTATCATGTGCCAGGCCCTATGCTAAGAACTGTACATATGTTAGTTCATTTAATTCTCACAACAGCCCTATGGTGGATGAATAATGCTTATAGCAACTTCTTCCAGGTCACATAGTTAGAAAGTGGTAGAGCCAGAAGTCAAACCCAGATCTTATTGATTCCAGTGCCTGTCTGTGGTGGTCTTTGCTTTATGCTATATTGCCTCTTCTACTGAGAGCTGGTACAGGCTGTGTATATGATCATGCTAAAGTGACAGTTGTCATTCTAGAAAAATTAAACACCACTCTTTTTCTCATTAAAGAGAGCCAAGATAGCTCCTGCAGGAGGTGTAGAAAGCTGATAAATCCACCACCATAAGTGTTGTCATACTCGAAAAGAACTTCAGCCTTGGGTTGAAAAGAAAGAACAGCTTTGGTTCTGTGGCAGTAGAAACACCAGTTCCAGCTCCACCATGTGCCATCCTAGTGATGGGCACAGAACATGGGGGCCAGGGTAGCTCTTCTGCCTTCCCATTTGAGAATTCTTACCTGTACGTTGTAAAGTTGTTCAGAATCCCTGGCACAGAGGTAGCAAATGGGATGGCACAAGCCAGGTACCAAGGAAATCTTGATGGCAGAAGTTTGAAGTGAACTAAAATGTGTCTGGAGCAGATTTAAGGGGGAGTTAAAGTAACTTGAGATCCAGTGAAAAGTAGCCCCCAGGCAATCTTGGCTTACACTTCAGACAGTTTAAGAGGGGCATTCTTTTTAGAATGTGGCCCAATAAGGACATCCATGGACAGTGTCCAAGTTTTTGAGTCAGATAGGGAGACTGACCTGCCAAACCAAGTCTTCATCCACAGAACCACCCAATACTTCATCATAGAAGCCAGATTCTTTAGCTAGGAATACCTCTGAAATGTAGAAAAACCCCTCCTAAACTGAGACCTAAGAGGTAGTAAGGGTCAGAGGCAGCTGTCTCCCTGTGGGGTTATGAGTATGGACTGCCAACAGCTGTGGACGGACAGACACACACACACACACACACACACACGCGTGCGCGCTTAGGGATAGGTATATCACTGGCTTTGATTCTACCCCAAGGACAAGTTCTACCAATTCAGAAAAGTGTTAAAGGTTTTAGTACCAGTTCAGTGTGAAGGGCTCTTCTGAGGCCTCCTTGGAATTCAACCAATAAAACCGAGTCATTCCATTCCATCTCCTGGGCAAAAGGCCAAAACGATCACTGACCCCACTTCACGCTGAAGCCTATGGACATCACTGATGGCATTCCCATCTGCTGTCACAGCAGGATAAAGTGTAACCAACAATCACAACACGCTTTGAAAACACAAAACTTCCATCTTTTTCTAAAATCGTTTTTAGTTTCAACAACCAAAAAAAAGTGTCTAGAGAATTTCTAGCCAGGAGTATTCTGCCTTTTGCTGTGGCAATTCTGTCTGTTCTGTCTGTGGCTATTAAAATTACACAGGAAAATGACACAGAAAAATCGTGACGTGATCACTTTATCAGGCCCCCTGATGGTGACTACTGAAATTCAATATGAAGTTATTATTTGATCCTGTCCACAAAGACAAATAAGAATATTACTTCACTACTACCTTTAAGGGAATTCAACCTTTCTTGGAGCTCTGCTGTAAAACACAAGTCCTCAGACATTCAGTCTCATCTTTAAGAAGATTTATAGAAACTTAAGGGACTAAGTCTTGAGATCTGGAATAAATTAAATAATTTTTAAAACATTTTAAATAATGTTCTCGTTCCACTGCTTAAGATGGTTGATTACTTCTGAATGTATCATACTTTCCCAGACTACCTTCTACAACTGTAGCCTTCACACTGAAAATTGGTCTTTCATTATAGAATGGGCACCAAGACAACTGAGTTTCTTTTAGATAATAAGTTAATTAGCAGTCATTTTGTATAAATCAAACAGTTAAATATTTATATGCAAAATCAGAATTATTTAGAATTTTGAAAAAATATTCTTACCCAGCACAGACACTATAGTTTAAGGAATATTCCTGAATCACTTCCTGTGACTGACTAACCAGCTATCACAGTTGTTCAACATACATAAGCACTGATCTTTGATTGGGTCAATTTTATATTTTTTCCAGAGTTAGACAGATTTCAGATTTAACCAATTCCCTAAATTAACCTTATAATCAATTGCCACATCTCTTTCCATGCAGAAAGAAGGAGTGGGGGTTGGAACTCCAACAGATCCATGAGTAAGTTGCTTGGAACTAAATTCTTTATTTGTAAAATAGTGTGGGTGGGGGAAGGAGGAACTCTGAAATTCTTTGAGTACTGCTACTTGAAATAGTTTTCATTTTCTTCATTCATCTCTCACCTCCTCGTCCTTATTTGTCTCTTTATTACCACTCAAAAATCCTCTCATTCACCTCTTATTAATTCCCTGTTCCATTCCCTTTAGTGGCCTTTCAAAAACTTTCTCTTCCTCTCTGTTCCTAAAATCCCCAATCACAAGACTCTACTTCTAGCCTGTTAATATTCTGAGAAAATAGAATACAGCTGAGGTATTTTTCTTGTTACTTCCTTTCTCTTCCTCTCTGAACTCCTTTGTATTGTAAACTGTATTCCTCCTTTTAATCTCTGGCTCCAGGATGAAATGTCTCTCCTTCTGATAAGGTTATCCTCTTCACCTTTACACTTGATCCCAAACCTCCCACCGTTTCCTTACTTTGCTCCTTCACTTCTCCTCCTTGAATTTTTTAATCTCTCCTGACCAGTCATGTCTTATTCTGCCTACTCAGATAGACCTAGTCTTTAAAAATAAACAAACAAAATTCTTCTCTTGACCTTGCCTTTTCCCCCAAGTTTCCTCCTCTTATCATCTCATCAATACCCAAATTATTAGAAGAGTGGTCTACATTTGCTTCCTACTTTTCTTCACTAGCCCTTACTCTCAAATGCCTTCTAAGGGGCTTCCCTGGTGGCGCAGTGGTTGAGAATCTGCCTGCCAATGCAGGGGACACGGGTTCGAGCCCTGGTCTGGGAAGATCCCACATGCCGTGGAGCAACTGGGCCCGTGAGCCACAACTACTGAGCTTGCGCGTCTGGAGCCTATGCTCCGCAACAACAGAGGCCGCGATAGTGAGGGGCCCGCGCACCGCGATGAGGAGCGGCCCCCGCTCGCCACAACTAGAGAAAGCCCTCGCACAGAAACGAAGACCCAACACAGCAAAAATTAATTAATTAATTAATTTTTTTTTAAAAATGCCTTCTAAGATCACAATGACCTCCTACACATCAAATCCAACTTCATTCTCTAAAGCTTTTGCAGTATTTAACACTGTGGATGACTTTGTGTCTTCTGAAACCCTTTCTCCCCTTGGTTTTCTGATCCTGTACTATCCTGTTTCTCCTAAGAACGTCCTGGCCATGCCTCCCCCTTGTTCTTCCTTCTCCTGCCCTCTGACACCAGGTATTCCCCATGGTTTTACCCTTGGACCTCCTCTTTACATCCCCTTACTCTATCCTTTGATAATCTAGTTATTTGAGGCTCTTTTGACATCTGGGTCTCCAGTCCAAAAGCTCTCTCTCAAGCTGCTCCACACATATGTCTCTACCTGACAGACAATCTCATTCATAACACTAGGAGCTCCTCAAAGGCATAAACCATGTTTTATACATTCTTGAACTTCAATCCCCCACCTCCACCATCAGTGCTAGGAACAGGGTAGTAGGAACTCAATAAAACTTATTTAAGCTGAACTAAACAGTACTTCCCATCAACACCTGAAACTGAACAGACACAAAACTAAACAGCTATCTGGGCCTCCACAACCCAAAACAAGCCAGCCTCCTAACTTCCCTATTTCCCTTAATCACATTACCCACTTCTAACCTCCAAGCCGTAAGATCTCAGCTCCAACTCTGACATGTTCTTTCTCCTTGCCCCCTACAGCCAATAAATTACCATGTATTAGTGACTCTTCCTTTGTTATGTTTTTATATCTGTCTACTCATTTACCTTCTTTCTATCATACCTTCAATCCAAGGCCTTAGTTACCTCCCACATATCTTATTGTAATAGCTTTCCAAATCAGTTTCTCCATCTCTCTTACATACTCCTTCTAGATTAATCTTCATTTAACACACTTCTAATGACACTACTCTGCATCTCAAAATTAGTTAGGATGTATCCCTGGCCTAGAAAATTAAAAACATGTTGCCCTAGCATCCAAAGTTCTTCATAATATGGCCCCCAAAATACCTATATGCTTAGAAAGACTAGCGATCTACTCAAGTTATCTCAAGAAAAGAAAACATTTCAAAGGATACTCACTGATCAACTGAGAGTTGTCAGAAAACAAGAAAGCTCTAACACTCAACCACTCTATCAGTGCCTCTGCTTCTCTTTTCAGTTTCCCTTCTCTCTATTGCCCTGCTTCCTCTGGTTATTCAGTTTCCATTCCCTCATAGTCTCAGCTAGCACAATACGACCACTCCCAATACCTTCTAAACCTTGGCAACTCTCAACACGTCCTTGCAGTTTCTGTCCCCACTGCTAATTGGTTCAATCTCTTGATTTCCCAGTTCCCCTAGAGAGTCCAGAGGGCCTAGTCCACCTTTTCATGCTGGATCACAGATATGCCACAGAACAACCTATAGATTGTCTACACTTGGATCAGATGCCCATCAATTCCAATCAGATATGAACTAGTCACATGGGGGATGGGCAGGCCAGCAGGTTCAGAGACACCTTGGGACACCTTGGGAGCAGGGCTGTGGGCAGAGAAGATTCCTTTTTTGATACAAATTAAATTAAAAAGATAAAACCAGGGGCTTCCTTGGTGGTGCAGTGCTTAAGAATCCGCCTGCCAATGCAGGGAACACGGGTTCGAGCCTTGGTCCGGGAAGATCCCACATGCCGCGGAGCAACTAAGCCCGTGCGCCACAACTACTGAGCCTGCGCTCTAGAGCCTGAGAGCCACAACTACTGAGCCCACGTGCCACAACTACTGAAGCCTGCACCCTTAGAGCCCGTGCTCTGCAACAAGAAAAGCCACTGCAATGAGAAGCCTGCGCACCGCAACGAAGAGTAGCCCCTGCTCACCGCAACTAGAGAAAGCCTGCTCGCAGCAACGAACACCTAATGTAGCCAAAAATAAATATATAAATAAATTTATATATTAAAAAAAGATAAAACCAGCAGTAAAATTCAGATATAAAAATATAACAGAGGGACTTCCCTGGTGGTCCAGTGGTTAAGACTATGTGCTCCCAATGCAAGGCCCAGGTTCGATCCCTGGTCAGGAAACTAGATCCTGCATGCCGCAACTAAGACCCCGCATGCCACAGCAAAGATCCCGTGTGCTGCAACTAAGACCCAGTGCAGCCAAATAAATAAATAAATAAATATTTTTGAAAAATATATATGTATATATAACAGATATGCAGGTTGGCTTAAATGCAAACAATTCTTATAAATTTTAAGTAGAGAAACAATCCTTTTTTGTATATACCATTGTCTATAAAGAACTTAAAATTTATAATTTTGTGAATTCTTATTGAGAACCCTCTGTAAACAAAGTATGTAACTAGCTGCTACAGGATGTACTAAGAAATATTCTTTTTATTCTTTCTAAATAATAATAATAAAGAAAACAAATAATGTCAATAGTAGAAAAAGTCTCTCCACGTGACTCAGCTACAGAATGTGAGAAAACTGCCTCTGCATAAAAGAAGATCAAGATTTCTCTCAAAAAAAATTAAAAATAGAGAAAATTAAGATACTAATTCCATCAGGTAAAGTTTAAAAGAACAGTGAATTTTTCCTCAGAAAAACTCTTCCACTTTTTCACATACCACAGAATATGCTATAGGCAGGCCTCACCAAAATATATGTCAGAAAACTGGAAAAATAAAAGCAAAATTAGGATAGTGGGAATAACTGAAGTGTTGGAAGTCTTAATTCTCAGGCAACTTCCTCACAGATCTTGCTATTTGTCCTTGATAAATGTTTAGTTCTTCTTAGTTCATTTTATTATAACACCAGGGATTTTCTCAAACCTCAGACTATTAGTACCTTTAGAAGAAATCATCATAATGGCACCAGACCTGATATATCCCCCCTCTTTAAACAACTGATTTGCAGGGCACTTGTACAGTAAATAGTGAATCAGTGAGTCTCCACTGGCAAAGGTTGTTAAGTCTCTGTTTCCATCATATCACCTCCAACTAGTACTCAAAATGGAGCTATTACACTCAGATGCCTGTCTCTTGTTCCCTCCTCACAACCTCTTTCTACCCTCTACCTCTTCTCCACTCCACATTTCTCCTTTAATCTCTCCCTCTCATTCTCTATTTCTTCCCTTCCTCAAACTTCATTTCTGGGTTTTCCCTCTCTCTCTCCTACTACTCTCCTGCCTCTTTCCCCATCCACATAAAGAACTAAGGTGAAGAAGGAGTATGTTTCTTGTTCTTCCTCTGCTTCCCTACTTGAAGAACTACAAATTCTACCTCTAGGTAATAGAAGTCTGGTAACAAAGACATCTAACAAAATGCCAGCTAACATTTTAAGTATACTTCAGACTAAACTATTTGTAAGTTTATCAGAATTTCCTGAATAATTTTCTCTTTGCATTTGAGTGGTAGTCCATTTGGGTATACTTATTTTGATTTTAAATGGTAAGCTAAATGTATGTTCTCATTTTCTACATTTATTATACTCCCTTTAAAATGTTTTGTCTAATGACCATCATGTAACTTCAGCATCCACTCACATAGTGCTTCCTTCCCCAATCTTTACCAAAATTTATCCCTCTCTCCCAAATAGTGGGTATTTGGTGAACATTCCCTCTCCTAGTCCGAGCCTCTGAACTGATCAACGGGGGTCTCTGTGCCAAAGAGTAAACAGTATAGTGTTCGTTCCTTGGGAGCAGCTACATCCAAATATCATACTGAGAAAAGTTCAAGTGTACACAGTACTTGAACCTTTGAACTCTGAAAAATGTAGCTTAGAATCCCAACAAATTTGGCTTTTGGAATGGCCATTCCAATTTCCAGTCAGAATGAAGATATTACAAGAAAAGCCTGGAAGGAGGGGATGAGATTTGTCTATCTGATGAGTACATCAACTAAGAAATGGAAGAAGATGCCAGAAATAGTTGGCTAAAAAGTAATACGTCAAGCATTTAGATTGTACAAGCAAGTCTTTACAATCTAAATTTCAAAAAAGTAAGTTCAAAATTATGCTTAAAGCATAATAAATCCCCCAAATACCACCTTAAAACAGTCATATAAATTAGGATGGCACTCACAGGTCTAGGACTAAGGCAAAACCTATTGGCCAATATTTGCTGGTGCACCAAACTGCTGAACAGGCATAGCACATAAGTACATAAGAACCAGAACAGCTAGGTCAAATGGCTCTCACTCAACACAGTTTTCCTAATTCTTCTTTTGTAGTATCATGGGCTAATGAATTCATAATCAATTAAAAAACTTACTACAAGCCTGCTATATGCTAAGCTTTGTGCTACGGAATTTAGGGCACCCCTCTGCCCTACATGATGAACAAAATATCAAAATTCTAAATAAAGACAGGATTAGTATTGCCTCAGGCTCCAATGTGGCTCGGCATAGTACTGTTACTGATTCTGCCTTTGTTTAAAATTTTGACATTTTGTTCATCATGGATTTTTCTCATTAATATTTTTTTTAATTGCATTAAGATGTTATTTAATCTTGATTACTGACTTTTTTGGTGCCCCTTTAAATTTTGCACCTTAGGCAACTTCCTCACTCTCCTCATCCTAGTTCTGGTCCTGTTCAGAGTTTACAACCACACAAAGGGTTGGAAATTTTTTTCTGAAAAGGGCCACATAGTAAATATTTTAGGCTCTGTGGGCCATGTGTTTTCTGTTGCAGCTACTCAACTCTGCAATTCTACAGCTAAAATATCACAGACAATAGTTCTTAAAACAATGCTTGTGACTGTATTCCAATACAACTTTATTTACAAAAACAGGCTGCAGATCATATTTGTCCCACAGGCTGTAGCTTGCTAACCCCTAATCTATACTAAATCCTCATTCAGTTGTCAATTCTAGAGAGTGATAAGTTGTTGCTAAATAGTTAAAACCTACCCTTTGAGTCAGTGGCTCTAATCTAACCAGTTTTGATCAAAATTTTTCTAAAATGAACTAAATACGTCACTGCCTCCCTTTAAAAAAATTGCTTTCTTATACATAAAAAAATTTAAAGAAAATTAAAATCACCCACAATCATACTATGTAACATTAGCCACTTTTACAATTTTGATGAATTGCCTTCAAGTCTTTTATATTTTAATATTTAAACATTTAATATTTTAATAAAGAGTATTGGGCAGGATAGGCCTGATTATGCTGTGGTAACAAATTAACCCCCAAATCCCATTGGCCTAACTCAACTAAAGCTTACTTCTCACTCAAGCTACCTGTCCATCATGGGTCAGCAAGGACCTTTGTCCATCAAGGACCCAGGCTGATCAGGAAACTCCACCATCCTGTATTTGCATCTGGAACATATGACCTCTTCAGTCACCTTGGGAAAAAAGCAACAGCTGGAGTCTTTTACACCACATCTTCTATACTTCAGCCCAGAAGTGACACATAACTTTTACCCACAGCCCACTGTCTGGAACAAGTTACATAGCTATAGGGGGAAGGATGGAAATGTCAAGGACATAAAATGGAATGTTTGGTGACCACCATTCTCCTTGTCACATTAAAAATCACACACTATGTATAAGTTTATTCCTCTCTTTGCCCTTAAAATTATAAGCATTTTTCCACATCATTAAATCTCTTCATAAACATATAGATATGACCCTCTGTTACTTAGTCATTGTTTCACTATTATCAATCATGCTGTGTGCCAGACACTTTCCTAAGTACTGAATACTTTATGGGCAATTTTCTCATTCAATTCTTACAACTAGTGTATGAGGAAGATACAATAGTATAACCACTTTATGGTTCTGAAAATGGAGGCCTAGTGAGTTTAAGTAAATTTCCAAGGCCACACAGTAAGTAAGTGGCAGATCTGGGACTCATACACAGAACTGTCAGGCTTTCAAGCCCATGCTCTTAACCAATGAGTGTGAACTAAAGTACTGCGGTCCAAGTGTGAAACACAACACTGCTGCACTGGGTTATTGACCAGAAAGTGCATCATCACAGGAGTGGAAAGAAATGCATAAGACCATGAGGACCTGTTGTTACCAGTAACTTGTAGACAACAGAAACAATGACAGACGAAAACTGGAACCCAACAGAAGACTAATCAAATTTTCCAATTCTTTCTCTTTCTTTCTCTGAGAGGTATTTGGAAAGATGACTGGCCTCTTTGAACTCATTAAGGTCCCTAGATTCTTAGATCATTTTGGAGGGAGGGGGAACCCTAGAGATACAATAGACTCCTGCTACTGTGGAAATTTGGAGCTTAGGAAGGTTTCAACTGCAAAAAATAGAAGAGGAGTAAACATAAGAATCTTCTAAAAATTTAACTATATCTAATCTATCCTTACTCAGTATGTGTTCTCTACTTAAAGCAAGAATTGACATGTACAAGTTTTTGTTGTACAGGGTGTGTAGTATTTTTCATATATTCATATCTTGTCATAGTAATTCTACAAATTATAGTACTTACTATGTATTGTCCGTATCTTAAAATTCTTAATGAACTAAATAAGTTATATTTTAAAAGCACTATAATATAGTAATTAAATATTATCACCACAGCTATATTTTAAGATGGCAATCTAAACCACATATCAAATAGATAAAGAAGATGTGGTGTGTATAAATATATATATATATATGTATATACACACACACACACACACACACAATGGAATATTACTCAGCCATAAAAAAGAATGAAATAATGCCATTTGCCGCAACATGGATGGACCTAGAGATTGTCATACTGAGTGAAGTAAGTCAGACAGAGAAAGACAAATATCATATGATATCGCTTACATGTGGAATTTTTAAAAATGGTACAAATGAATTTATTTACCAAACAGAAATAGAGTCGCAGATGTAGAAAACAAACTTATGGTTAACAGGGGAGATAGGAGGGGGAGAGATAAGTTGGGAGGTTGGGATTGACATATACACACTACTGTATATAAAATATTCAATAGATAACTAATAAGAACCTACTGTATAGCACAGGGAACTCTACTCAATATTCTGTAATGACCTATATGGGAAAATAATCTAAAAAAGAGTGGATATATGTATATGTATAACTGATTCACTTTGGTGTACAGCAGAAACTAACACAGCATTGTAAATCAACTATACTCCAATAAAAGTTAAAAAAAAAACACATACACACAAACTTAAGCATGCCTAGTCTGTTCAGGTTGCTATAACAAAAATACCATAGACTGGTGGCCAAAACAACATTCATTTATCACAGTTCTGAAGGCTGGGAGTCCAAGATCAAGGCACTAGCAGATTCAATGTCGGGTGGGGACCCGCTTCCTGGTTCATAAACAGCCGTCTTCTCATATATCCTCACTTGGTGAAAAGAGAGAAAGAAAGCTCTCTGGGGTACCTATATAAGGGAACTGAACCCATTCATGAGGGCTCCATTCTCATGACCTAATTACGTCCTGAAGGCCCCACCTCCTAATGCCATCACACTGGAGGTTATGATTTCATCATATGAATATTGGGGAGACATGAACATTTGGTCCTTAACACATGTCAAGTTTTGTTTTAGTAATAAGTCCATTCTCAGTTACTGTGGAGCAGAAAGAGAAATTTCTAATGGTCAAGTTTTATTTATTTAGAAGTTGTATTTTTGTTTCCTATGGCTGCCAAAACAAATTACCACAAACTTGGATGGCTTAAAACAGCAGAGACTAATTGTCCCACAGCTCTGGAGGTTAGATGTCCAAATCAAGGTGTCAACAGGGCTGTGTGCTATCTGAAGGTTCTAGGGAAGGTTCTTTCATTGCCTCTTCCTAGTGTCAAGTGGTTGCTGGCAATCTTTGTCACTCTATGGTTGGTAGATGCATCACTCTGACGTCTGCCTCCATTGTCATATGGTATTCTTCCTGTCTCTGTGTCCAGATTTCCCTCTTCTAATAAGGACACCAGTCAGTGGACTAGAATTCGTCCTAATCTAATATGACCTCACCTTAAATTGATTACATCTGGAAAGACCCTATTTCCAAATAAGGTTACATTCATAGGTACCTGGATTTTAACATATCTTTTGGGGGGACACAATTCAACCCACAACAGAAGGCATAAATATGTTTTCACGTCTCCCTTGGGGGTGTAGGTAAAGACAGCAGAAAGAGAAGAATTACTCTCCACCAACTCTGGTAGAAGGCTCTGTATTGAGTTTTGATAAATTTTTACCAACAGACCCACATTCAAATACTCTATCATAGGGTTAAATACACAGAGTTTCAATTCTTGAATGGGTTTTGGGGAGCAAAACTGGATACATATACCCCATATATAACATTGTTCACCGATCAATCAATAAAAGGGCTCCCAGTTCAAACAAACTACCTTAAAAACAAAATTTGACAACCAACCCATCTGAAAGTTAGGAACTTCTTATAATTTTGACCAGTACTCATTTTTCTCTCTTTTTTTCTAAGGACAAGGGCTCTGTTATTTGATATATATTATTTGTAAATGCTGTTGGAACTTACAATAATCCATGTACTAAATGGTTAGCAACCAATATTAACAGACGATGACAATGATGATGATGATGATGAAGATAATTATGATGTTGTAGATCATGAGAGCAATAAATCTAAACTTACATTTCTAAGAACGCAGTAACCTTCTGTTTTTTATCATAAGAAGTAAAATTTTTAAGTAGATAACTGCATTCAAGTGTTTATTATTTCTTACATAATAAGTACAGATAAAGATCTGGAGCTTGTTAAAAATAAAAAATTAACCAAAGCTCAAAATAAATATATTCAGTAGGGAACAATAGTCTTGTAACAATGTAGGCTTTCGCAGAGCACCTTGGAGTGATGAATCATTGTACTTGATGATCTTAAACTAGTTTACATATAATTAGAGAGGCATGGAAGTTAGGGGGCTGGTATTGTTGTTTTACACAGAAAGCTAGCACCAGACATCTAATAAGAATTCAGAGGTTTGTATTAGTATTATGTAAGAATTACAATAACCCTGACAGAAAAAAAAAATCTAGTCAAACTGTAAAATGATTTTTCACTTCCGTTTCTGAGTCATTTAGCACAAATAGCAAACCAAAAATAAAAGCACAACATCAGGGAAGGAATCAAGCTAATTTTGTGTTATAGATAGATACATACATACATATAAACATACATGCATACATATGTACATACATATAATACATCTAAACATTCATACATATAAACATACATACATATATACATATAAACATATACATATAAACATGCATACATATAAACATACATGCATACATACATCCATGGTTAGATACATAGATGAGAGATATTGTGTCTTAAGCATGTAATACATACTTACAATTTTATAAATTTTTACAAACAATATTCACAAATATGTTGTGATATTGAGGGGGCTTTTTTTTTAGCTTTTAATCTGTATTATTAATACTTAAATCTTCTAGAGACCATTTTTTTTCCACTGGCACAGGACTGCTACTGCCTGAATAGAGACAGAATTTTACTTTAAATTATCCATTAGATGAATCTAATGGATAATTTATATGTTATATGGGGTTATATGTTATTTCATACATACTACTCTTTTCTTCTAAAAATCAAAATCTTGAACAAGATCCATGTCTCCCAAAGTCCTGTCTTCTTATTGCTACTACCCTATGCCTATTAGGCATAACCTTGCTTAATTCTGCTGATTGTCCCACTTTAATGTAAGTACCGCAGTCCTTTCTACTTCAAACCCTTATTCTTCAGTCTCTAATCCTGGGATCCCATCCCTACTGCCCTTTCTTGGGATTTGACCCTGCTGAGACCTGATCCTTTCAGCTTCAACTGATGACTCTTTCAATGGAATAGAGTGCTGAGTAAGCCCTTAACAAAGGAGAAAACAAACAAAACAAAAACCCTCTTCTTTACTAGATCAAATATAATTGCAAGATTTGAACTTATGAAGCAATGCATCCCTCTCATTACTTGCTTAGCCGCCCTTCTGGCCATTTCTTTACCAGAGCCTAGGAGCCCAATCACAGTTATATCCCCAAGAGCTGGGAACCATTCCTCCTGGGTTGCTTGGACAGTACAGCTCATACTGCTCATGAGGTTCTGTCTGTTTCCTCCATTCTGTCTTGAACCTACTAAAGGAGGTTTTGAAACATAGATGAAGTTATAAAAACCTCTCTGCTCCATGAATCCTAGAAAATAGCCAAAGCTCCATAAATATGTGCCTATTTCTACTTAAATCCCTGAACACTCAACAGCTCTATCTCAAATACCAATTCTGTCTGATTCCTGAACTCCATAAAAATCTGCCTGTTTTACGCAGAAACCTTCTGTTGCTTTTCCTGTAACCTACCAAATCTGCAGGCACTGACTCCAATAAAATATCCTTCCTCCACAGAACCCATGAATCAAGCCTCAGCCAGATTTCCTAACCTACTGGGCCTGGAATTCCTGCTCTGTCTAGTATTATGCTTCTTTCACTGGAATGAAAGAGGAGGTAGAATGGTTTGGTCACTTGGTCAGGTCCAGAAAAATCAGTACACACCACACCAGGAAAAGAAGGAAGCTCAGAAAAATTTAAGAAAAAATCAACTAAGTTTTGATGCTGTACTCAGTAGCAATAAACAGTGAGACTATGTTTCTTTGGATCCCTTAGATGTAAGAGAATAAGAATCCAAATGGAAGTAGAAATTGTCTAGGATGGTCAAATCCCCAAAAAGAAATGATAGTACTAGAGCCCCCCATTCTATGAGCCTGAACACCCCAGGATGATCTAACAGTTACTAAACTCAGATGCAGTATCATTAAGCAAGCAGCCCAGAGACCAGCATCTCAAATGGACAATCGATGAACGGTTTCAATTAAAGTATTCTAAAAAAGATCTGAAGTGGCTTAATACTGAAAATATATACCCTCTAAACACAGTCCTATATGTAGATAGACATATCATTGTTAAAGTGAAGAAATAAAATCTATTAGTGAAATTAAGCTAGAGGAATCTTTACCAGTCTTTGCCATGTTCAAGCTCACAGTTCTGACCACTTACCTTAGTATGATGAATGAGGCTGATAATGGAAAAATTATATTCACCACTAGGCATTATATTCATGAGATTGATGCGAGGGCGACTCTTCTCACTTGGAAAATTAAATTTGCTGAATTAACAGCCACCAGCCCAGTTGGAAGGATAGTGTAGAAGGGCATTACTTATAAGAACAAATATGACATAATAACAACTAATGGCTCTACAAACGGTATAGAAGCAGATTTTCTTTTTTAATTCATCTCTCCCTGCTAATGAAACTGAAGATGGTATGTATTGTTTCTTGTCAACACCACTGATGTTGCGTTTTGGCCATATGCAGAAAGACTAATAAATAAATTTGAGTGAGCTAGAGTGTCACTTGATAATTATATTCTAAAAACACTGAGTTTACACTAACATGGGATAACCATGATACCCAAAAGAGATGTCTTAGGTAAATACACAACGAGAAGCTCAGCATCCACATTTCCATACTCAAAACACAATGAGGCAAAAGTCCCTTTGATATTCTTGAAATCAATAACAGAATACACACATAAAAAGGGCTTATTATATATAAGTTTAATATATAATAAAGGCCACTCATCAGTGCAGAAGAGAAATAATACACAGTAAATAATGCTGTGATAAATTTATATCTGTAGCCCATAAATAAATTTTAGATGAATAACAGGGTTATATGCACAAATTGAACTTTATAATACCTAGAAGAAAATATAATTATATGTAAAAAATGTACATTGGAAAAGAGTCATGGAAGTCATCTTAAAAATCATGAAAGAGTTTTTAAAGTAATAGATTGTTATACCTTTTTTCTTTTTAAAAAAATTTGAGTGTGGCAAAATATAAATAACATAAAATTTACCATTTTAACCATTTTTAAGTGTACAGTTCAGTGGAATTAAGTACACTCACAATGTTATATAACCATCACCACTATTTCCAGAAATTTTTCATTACACCAATCAGAAACTCTACCCATTAGGCAATAACTGCCCTTCCTTCTCTCACTCCAGCCCCTGGTAACATCTATTCTACTTTTGGCTCTATGAATTTGCCTATTCTGTATACCTTATATATATGGAATCATATAGTATTTGTCCTTTTTTGTCTGGCTTATTTCACTGAGCATTAGGATTTCAAGGTTCATCCATGTTACAGTGTCAGAATTTCATTCCTTTTATGGCTGAATAATATTCCATTTCATGTACATTTCAAATTTTGTTTATCTATTCATCTGTTGATGGACACTTGGGCTGTTTCCACCTTTTGGCTATTGTGAATAATGCTGCTATAACATTGGTGTACATATACCGATTTGAGTCCCTGTTTTTAATTACTTTCGGTATATACCTAGGAGTGGAATTGCTGGATCATATGGTAACTTACGTTTAACTTTTTGAGGAAACACCAAACTGTTTCCTGCCATAATATCTTTCTGTTTTCTGTTTAATTTCTGCAATGTCTGAACACAGGTGCCCCTTTTTTATGTTTCAACACATTTTTTTCCAACTTTTTCTTTTCTTCAATTTTTTTATTGTGGTAAAATACACATAACATAAATTTATTATCTTAACTATCTTTAAGTATACAGTTCAGTGATATTAAGTGCATTCATACTGTTGTACAGCCATCACCACCATCCATCTCCCAAACTCTTTTCATCTTACAACTCTGAAACTGTACTTATTAAACAATAACTGCCCATGACCCCCTCTCCACAGCCCTTGGCAAGCACCATTTTACTTTCTTTCCTTTTTTTTTTTAAATCTCCCCTTTCCCCCACCTCCTAGCCTCTGGTAACCACCATTCTACTCCCTGTCAGTATGAATTCAGCTTTTTGTGTTTGTTGTTGGCTTTGGTGTTTTTTTTTTTTGGACTCCACATATAAGTGAGATCATGCAATATTTGTCTTTCTGTGTCTGGCTTTTTTCACTTAGCATAACATCCTCCAGTTTCATACATGTTGTTGCAAATGACAGGATTTCCTTCTTTCTTAAGGCTGAACAATATTCCATTATATGTACCACACTTTCTTTATCTATTCATCAATCAACAAACATTTGGTTGTTTCCATATCTTTGCTCTTGTGAATAATGCAGCAATGAACATGGGAGTACAGATATCTCTTCAAGATACTAATTTCATTTCCTTTGGTTATATACCTAAGTGGAATTTTGGATCATATAGTAGTTCTATTTTAATTTTTTGAGGATCCTCTACACTGTCTTCCATAGTGACTGTACCAATTTATATTCCCACCAACAGTGTACAAGGATTCCCTTTCCCCACGTTCTTGTAAACAGTTGTATCTTTTAAGTTATCCTAACACATACTTATCCTTGTTATCTTTAACACATCCTAACAGGTGTGAGGTGATATCTCATTGTGGTTTTGATTTGTATTGCCCTGATGATTAGTGATATTGAGCATATTTTCATGCACCTATGGGTCATTTATATGTCTTTAGTCCTTAGCCCATTTTCTAATCAGGTTATTTGGTTTTTGCTATTGCATTATAAGAGTTCCTTACATATTGGGTATGTTAACCCCTTATCAGATATATGGTTCGCAAATATTTTCTCCCATTCCATAGGCTGCCTTTTCATTTTGCTGATTCCATATACCCTACAAGTGCAAAGTGCCCCCACTGTACCAAGCACAGAGTGTTTGCCTGGCCTACCCTGCGCCCATCTTGACATTCTCCCAAAAGGATCTGCTTTTCACACACAGTGAAAGAAGAAAGAAATGAACCTGCAATTGGGGGAAGAGCAGAAGGTGGCCTCCTCCAGACCCCAAGGCCTTCAATCAAAATCCGGGTTTACTTAAGAACCGGTTTCTTGACGCAGGCCCTGTCCCAGCCAAGACAAACCCAAGTCATGTTGATCCCCTGCTTTCTTGGGTCCGGTGTGACTTTATGCAGCACTGGCTCAGTGACTCTGAGACTCAGGATGTGAGACACCTGCTTGGCTCTTTCTGTTCTTTCTGTAGGTGGCAGTGGCAGGGGCGTTATCCCTTTTCCCCCAGAGTCTCTGGGCATGATTCTTAGCCCTGTCAATGTTTTACTCAAATGCATCCATTTATCCAAATTGAATGGTTAAGATCTGTGCATATGTATATAAACTATACCTAAAAATTTAAAAACTATAAAGAACAACAACAACCTCAAGTGGGGAGGAGTGGGTGGAAGTAAATGGGAAGTGGGTGGAGTTAGATGAACAAGAATGGCAGAAATGGATACGTACTGAAGCTGGGAGATGGGTGTCTGGGGGGGATCATTATAGTCTGGTTTTTTTTAAATATATATTTGAAATTTACTATAATAAAAAGTTTTAAAAAGTTAAAAGATAAATACAAGTGGAGAAAAATACTTGTAGCAAATATGACTGAGTCAATCTATCAAGAGCATGCACAGATTAATAAGAAAAACCTTACAATTTCAATAAACAAATTACAAATGGCATTAATATATAATTCACAAAAGGAGAAATGCAAACAACTAACATATAAGGGGTTATATGTTAAACTCCACTTATCAAAAAGTAGAAATTTGAATAAGATTTTTTTTTGCCTATCCAATTAGCAATAATTTTTTAATGCTCAATTCTACTTCACCCCTACCAGAGTTAGTAGAAAAGAAATTAACAGAGGAAATGAGACCTGATGATCATAGGAAAAAATATTTAAGGGATCCCTCTGGCAAAAAGAAAAAAATGCCACAGGAACTTACCTTCTCTCATACCCCAAGCTGGTTTGTTCCAACCTACAATCCCAGGTCGCCCACCCTCTGAGATGTGTTCTGGACTATATCTTTCAAATCCATAACTACCAAGCTTTACCCTTGCTGTGTTATGCCTAAATTTTAGTTCTCCACACACCTTGCCTTACTCCCTGATCTCGTATCTCCCCATCTTTTAGATGGAGTCCCTAACCTCTGCTGTCTATTCTTCTAAACTTGACTCCTTTTCCCTCTAACATGATATAGGTCAAACTTCCTTATATCTAGCAGAATTCCCAGTGTCAGCACCCCCCCACCGAAGCTGATACGTTTTTATTCAAATTATAGTGGAATCATATACTCATAAAGATAACATGGCATTATCTATACCATAAAGATAATAAAAGTAGCTAACCTTATTATATACTTCCTATGATCCAGGCAATCATGAGTGCTTTACATACATTATTCAACTGAGGCCTCATAACCCTCTTAGGTGGGTAGGTAGCAGTATTTTTATTTTGCTTATGAGGCAGATGTTAAGTGACTCATCAGCCTCACAAAGTTGCTGATTCTAGCCAAGCTGATCTGACTCCAGCACACACTCTACTGCCTCCCTGGGCTTTTATGACAGAGCACGTCATGAAGACCGTGATTTGACCTACAGAATAAATCCCTATTATAATACAATGTAAATGCAAAGTCCTACTGTATTTACGGCATCTAGCCAAGGAAATCAAATATCTCCTGGGAAACAAGTCACTACTGAAGTAAATAGAGCCTTGTTTTTTATAAACCATTATTTTCTATGACTTTTCTAGTAATAAGAATTGACAGATACAAAACAAACAAACAAACAAAAATAACCAAAACACCATACCATCACATAACACTGAAAGGCCACTGACTGACAGGAAAATACAGTCTTATATAAAACCAGATATTAGCATGCCAGGATGCTGAGTGGAACTTTTCCTGTGGCCCAGAACTGATACCGATCTACAGATGAAATCTACAGACACTGAGTCTCCGTATCAAAAGGGGCAGGCACCTTTCCTCGAGGCTTACTAGTAGTCAAAACCAACACTATGACTGAGAGCAATCCACCGACCCTCACACCTCTTCCCAGGCCATGTAAGAAGCCTGGGCAGGGACAGGAGAGTGATCAGGGTCCCCATCCTTGCAGAGAGTACAGTACTCATTGTGAGGAAACTGCCTTTTCCCTATCCTACAACGCCAAGTTTGTTGGAGGGAGGAGGGCTGTGCTGCTCCAAGAGTTGGGAGTCACTTGCAGAAAGGGAGACTGCTGGCATCTCACTGTGCCATGAGTAGAGCAGAGGGGAGCCTGGTGAGAGAGTTCTAGGGAGGGCTTGGCCTGAAGACGGGGACGTGTAATTGAACACAGAGACTTGTGCTCACTTCTCACTGTAGATTTCTGAAGGCAAGAGGCTTCCTGGAGTAGCCCTGTGGCAGCACACCGAGAAAGTGGAGTAGTAATCCTGGGAAGAAAGGATGTGTGGCACCTCCACCCCGGTTTCACGGCAGAATGTATGGAAGAAAACCTCAGTGGTTTCCATCTGTCCACAGAAAGGACTACAGAACAGAGGAGGGACAAAGAAACTAAAAGGGCTAGCCAGATACCCAGGACAAGTGAGGTGACACTCTACCAGAGAGAGGACTGAAGATATGGACCGCAAGAGGGCTGCCCTCTCTAAGGAAGCCCTCGTTGACAGAGTGGACCAGGCTGGCCTGAACAAGAAACCATCATGTAGAGACCATTTCGTCAGCAGAGGCTGCCAGAAGCAGATAAAACCAAAGTGACCAGAGTGAGTATGGGTACCTTCCCACAACTGGCAGGTGGTCAAGTATAGAGGACTGTTGTTACCTCCTCTGTCCTCTATCCAAGCACCCCTTGCCCCAATCCTAGATGGTCTGCTTGACAGAGAGAAAAAGAGAAGATATCTTAGAACTCTCTCTCTCTGCCCCTCTCCTTCTCTCCCTCTCTCTTTCTCCAATCCCCCTTCCAGCCCACTTTTTGGGTCCCTTGAGCAATGGTTAAGGGGAAAGTTTTAAGTTGGATATGATACTGGAGTTTTAAACTGCACTGGACTGAGCTTATGCATCAAAAATGATCAGAATGTTTTGATACTTAACTAAGATGCCATTAAAGGAAGGGAAAAGAAGATTCTACAGAGTTTAGTAGAAAGAATTGACTGGAAAAAAGTTAAAGTGCTTAATATATCCCACCTGTGCTGTTGATAGATCAATTACATTACACCACACTGTACTGGAAGAACTCTTGCCAGATTCTTACCACTTTAGACCACGATGTGCAAGGATGCCTGAGGTACTCCAGTACCTAACGCTAGTTTTCTAATCTTCTTGTTTAAAAAAGAATCACTTAATACAATTTCCCTTCCATGGCATTCTATCACTAGAAATCAGGGCACCAGGAGTTAAAAAAAATCAAGTCAAACTAAAGACATAAGTCACATTTTTGCACATCAGATAAACCTGCAATGGGACCTACAGCCCCCTTCTCTGTGAGTCATCTTAATACTACGGAAAGCTGTGACCTTGTGTTTCCAGGAGGACCAGTCATGTGGCTCTGCTGTGCAGATGAGTCATAAGAAACCTGGCCAACCATACTTTGACATCCTCAAACTACCTCCTTGGGAGCTGGCCATTTTATTTCCACTCTCTTTTTTTTCCCCTCATATTTCTTTTCAGAAGCCATCCTTATCTGAATTAGTATGACAAGAATATCCAGCCTGTCACCCTATGGAAAGGACAAGAAGAATTTCAAAATTCACTGTAACTACAAAGTGATTCTACTATATGATTCCTACTTTAAAAAGTAAAATAGCTTTTTTTTTTTTCTCCACCAGAAAGTGGTCCAGATTCTCAACAGTCTCCAGTCTCAGTTTGGTACCATAATTGCCATAAATAAATTTCTTACGCACTAAAACCAGTTTTGCCCTTTTCCCAGGAGACTTTTGTAAAGCTCAACATAAATTCAGCTATCTCATATGATGCAATTGTGATTTAGAAAAAGCCAAGACCATCATCAATACACAGTTCCATCCTCCCACACCAACAGCCCAATCTAACTGCCGCCAAGTCCCCAAACCCTGAAACTCCCACCCACAAGCTGCCAAACCCTCTGGTTGCCCTATCACTGGCAGATGCTACGATGCTCTGTCAGTAAAAGGTTTGTGAGAAACTGAAAAGTGTACAAAATCAAACAGAATGCAAAGACATTTTTACTGAATTCGGTATTTCAGGATTCTGGAATACTTAATGCTTAAGAATTAAGAGAGATTTGGGGATCAATATCCCTGTGATTCTCTATTTGGTCAACTTCAAAATGGCTACTACCTGCCTACCCCAAAAGGAATCAGAGATGGCAGTTTGCGAAGACTTTGAACCTGCCCCATAAAAAATATCATATACATATAAATCTGTAAATACAAGATATTTTGAGGAGACTTGTGTGTGCCAAGGTCATTATTTCTATGTTTTGAAGTAACACAATGAACACTCAGAAGTAGAGCAAAGTTATTCTGCTAAGGGGGAAGCCATAATCCACTGTTATTTACATGCACTGCATTGAGCTATGTCCAAGGACATTGACTTAGTGACATAGTGAGCTGAAACACCATAACCACAGTCAGGTTACTCTTAAAGAGCTCACTAAGGTCCTTCACCAAATCGTGTAATTTTTATTTGAATCTGGGAAGCAATCCTGAGACTCTGAGCCCCTCATCTTACACTTGGGAAGACTGACACCCAGGAGACTTGTGTCAAAGAGCTCAGATAGCAAAATGACTAAAATCCAGACTCCTTGATTCCAAGCCCTGTGCCCTTTCCACTCTTTTTTTCTGTTACCCAGCCTAATACAAACCCATTGTTCCCACATTCACTTTCCCCATCCAAGACTCACCTCTATGCTACTACCCATGTACTCCAAATCCCCAAAACTGCTTCTCTGACTGCTTGAGCTGAAACTCTCTTTTCCCAATTCTTAACTCAATCCCTCCTGGTAGCACTGTCCTTTCCCTAAGACCATGCCCCTAAACCTTGGGCTACTTGTCCTTCCCAATGACTACCTCCTGTCTCAGATTTCATGCCACCCAGTCCCAGGACTCTCTTCACTAATTCTTAAACCCCAGGCATCCTTCAATCAATTCTTACTCTAACACCTTGTATCCTGCAGTAGTATATTAGTTTTCTATTATACTGGTATTTTATTGTGATATAGCAAATTACTGCAAAGTCAGTGATTTAAAGCAACACGGATCTATTATTGTAGAGTTGTTTGGGTCAGACATTCTGACATGGATCTCACTGGACTAAATTCAAGGTGCATTCCCTTCTGAAAGTTTTGGAGAGAATTCATTTTCTGTCTTTTTCCATCTTCTAGAGGTCTCCCACATTCATCAACTCATGGACTCCTCCTCCATCTTCAAAGTCAGCAACATAGCATCTCTCTGATCCTGCTTCCATCATCACATCTCTTTTCCTGACTCCCCTCTTCTGCCACTCTCTTCCACTTTTAAGGACAATTGTGATTGCACTGGGCCAACCAGAATAACCCAGGATAACCCCTCTGTTTTAAGGCCAGCTGATGAGCAACCTGAATTCCATCTGCAACTTTAATTCCCCTTTGCCACATAACCTAATGTAGTCACAGGTTCTGGGCATGAGGACATGGACATCTTTGAGGGGCCATTAATCTTTCCTCTTCCCTTCAGCAACCTCTCCTCATCCCTTGACACCCTCCACCCTGATATAGAGAAGAATGGATTCTAAATCGACTGAATCCCCGAATGACCACTGGGGCTTGTGGGGAGAGATGTTTCCAGTGGTCATTTGGGGATTCTTTCCTCAGAGACCTGGGAAGGACATTGGCCAGGGCACTCCACAACCCTCTGTCTGCATAGAGCTACAGAGGGCTGAGCCTGGAAATGGAGAAGAGAAAGGTAGGACCTGGCATGGAATCCAAGGACCCAGAAAGACCAGCACACGCAGTGCTATTGCTAAGGCTGGCCTTGTTGCTGATCAAACACAACATAAACACACAGGCCGCTGAATGTGTGGGTTGAGCCTTCAACTGAAAATTCCTTGGAAAGAGACTTCATAGTCAAAATTATGAAAGCCATTGCATTGTCAGGTAATCTACATTTGCTTTAGGAAAAAGAAAGTCCCAACTCAGACAATTATGGAAGACATTATGGAATCAGCCCTAGAGAGTCCTATTAACCACCTTGTAAAGACTTATTTTTTAATTTTGAAATAATTGAATATTCATAGGAAATTGCAAAGATAGAATGAGAAGTATCAAATATAAACATATATAAACAGAGAAGTGTTTATAGTTCTATGTCATGAGATTTACACTTTAAAAACTAACTAGACAAATGTATATGTCTGTGTCCACCACTTGGTCAGAATCCTACAAAGATGGCAGCAGCACTGCATGGAATTGAAGGACTTACCTACCAACAGGCCTTGATTGGGTGGCTTCTACGAATCTACACAACCCTAAGATATAGTATGCAGTGAAGCACAGAGAACTTGACAAGAGCCTATATCAGCAGTGTGAAACCACAGGGAACTCTCAGTCCTTGAGGCATACCTGCTGAAATGGGGAAATTCTCTTGAAACATTTTCAAACGGTTTATGCTCAGTGTATGGGAACTGTCTGACAACCTCAAAGATGCCAGCCATCTCTGAGAAGAAAGATAGGAGAGCTGACTGAAATACAATCTTAAGGTCTCACTTCTCTCCCTCCCAGGAAAGAACTCAAGAAAAATCCTCTGAATCAGTCCCACAAAATATCACAGAATGTTAGACCTACAATGGCCCGTAGAAACTTCCTAGCTTGGTCCAATCCTTTTATTTACAGATGAAAAAAACCCTGAGAACTGGGATAGGGAAAGGACTGCTCAGTCATACAGCTAACTAGCGGGTGTGCCAAGATTAGAATCTAAGTCTTCTACCTCCCAAACTGGCACGTTTTCTAGTGTCCATATTATCCACCTTCGAATATATACTCTGGAAATTCCAACATGATTTTAAGTAAGGGGATAATATGATCATATGAGTAATGCTGTGTGGAATGAGTATGAGGGGGGCAGACGTTGATAGGAGGAGACCAGTAAAGAGGCTGTTGGAATATACCGAAGACTATATATCATGGTGGTTTCAACTAAAGTGATGGCGATAAAAGTGGAAAGAAGCAAAAGGATTCAAGATATATGTTGGAAGTACAGTCAGAATCAGTGAACTCTGTCATCGGGGTCATCAGTAACAAATTTCTGACCGTGAAACAGACCAAGGTGAGTAACCTGTAGGAGGGGTCATACCTGAAAACTTGGCCTTATTGTCACTGTTGTTATTAGGACCCAGTAACAGCTACTTAGTTCAGATTGTCCCACTTGTCTTGGCAAGCAGCACCTACCTGGCTAGCACATTTACAGTCCCAGCTTCCCCCATGCACTTAGACAGGTTCCTGACAAGAAAACTGATACACAGACTGTACCCCAGGATTAGGTTTAATTGTACACTGGGTTTGGGGTACTGGCATCTCTGTCTGTATCTGCTCTGTCTTATCTGCTTGTAAGTTCTTCTACTTGCAGGTTCAAGTCAGCCCAGATTTAGTGGCACATTAAGAGCTTCCTACCCTGTGTGCCCAGAAAGGCAAAGCAACAGCAACCTTGATGCTGGTGTAAACATCAAATGAAACCTGAATCATCCAAACATTCAGCACACAGCTGGTTCAGGAATATACTCCCTCTACACTAGATCCTCTGGTTTCCCGCCGGAGCTGGAATCCTAACCAGTTCATTGGGGAACCTCTGAGAACTAATGACCTCTTCTCTAATGTCTGTAGCCCTTTCCTGAGACTGGCTTTCTACACCCCTCACTCTGTCTCCCATACTCCTCCTGGGCTTGCAACCCAGACACACACAGACACCAAGAACAATTACCGACCCAAAGACCTGCTGTTGCTCTCTGCATGTTTCCCTTGGATTCAACGGGGGGGGGGGGGAGGGGGGATCAGATGCGAGTTGGTTTTACCACATTCCCCCAGGCTTAGGTTTGGTTTTTCCATTTAAAAAGTCTGCCTTGTTTATTTATTTTATAGTGGTAGAGGGAAAAGAGAATGGGCAGCTCTCAAGCACTCCTCATTGAGATGTAAATTCATGCAACCACTTTGAAGAGAAATTTGGCAAAATCTTGAAGAGTTAAAAGATGCACATATCCTATAATCCTATTCCTAGGTATTTGCCCAAGAGAAGTGGATAATAGACCCACCAAAAAAATAGTGGAAGATTTTTCAGAGCCGCTTTATTCCTAATAGCAAAACTGTAAATAACCCAAATGTCTAACAAAAGAAAGGATAAACAAATTGTAGGATAGTCATAAAATGGAATATTAACCAGAAATTTAAAGAAAACTTACTTATATACAATATTAGTGAAGCTCAAAAATATTATGTTCAGCAAAATAATCCAGACCCAAAAGGTATATACTGTATTATTCCATTTACAAGAAGTTTAAGAATGGGCAAAACCAAATCTAAAAGGTCAAAATAGTGGTTATCTCTGATGGGACATAGAGAATGGGGTTATTGACTGGAAAGGAAATGGGGGAACTCTCTGGGGTGTTAGAAATATTCTATATTTTGATCTGGGTGTATACATATATGAAAAGTCATAAAATTGTACACTTAAATTTGTGCATTTTACTGTGTCTAAATTATACCTCAAAAAGTATGAAAATAAAAAACAAATAACAGTAATATGTTATCATTATAGAATGTTTTAAATAAAGATAAGCAAAAGGAGTAAATAAAATTGTTCACTCCCACCAGATATAACTACTGTTAAGTACTTTTTGTAGCCATGTATTTTTTTAATTTACAAATCATGCTGCTTTTTAAATCAGTTATTTTCTATTGAACATATTTTTTATTTAATTGTTTTTATGAGAAGTGAACTTCAAACTTTTTAGTAGCAAAAACTTTTCCTGAAACAAAATTTTATGTGAGCCCTCAATATACAAATATTGCTCTGTTTAAAGGATATTTAAGAAGTCACACCTGTCTGTGAGCCCTACTCTGTGTCCACCTCTGGCAGCCTCAAAGCCATCTTAATAGGACCCCAGCAGTCTGAAAATCACTATCTTGGTTCCATTTGTAATGAATGCATTTCAATTCATGAATGACCCACAGTTTTGGTAACTCACATGGTGACAACACCTGAGTATTCACAGCTTCTTCTCCTTTAGACCACAAAGAAAATTCTGCAGTTGTCTAATGAGAACCGACCACATTCACTCACATCCCTCAACATGCCTCAAGAAAGGATTGTTTTGTCCAATCCACCAATAAGGCCTTTTTAAGGTAGATAGGTGCGTGAAGCCGAAAAGACTTGTGAGGTCTTACAATGGAAAGGGAGGGAATTGCCAGCTGGGAAATAGATCCAGGAAAGGGAAAGATAGATGGTGAGGAAGAAGATAAAGATATCTTTGGTTTGGTTTGTAAAGATAAAGTCCAAGAAAAAATATGAAAGAAATTTTGGACAAAGAGGTAATGGAGCTAATTGGAAGCGGCTGCAGAGGATGGAAAAGATATTGTAAGTTGGAGGAATTTGACATCTTCAGAGCAATTGGAACAGGAAAACTCCAAAATGCTTTTTCCTAGGTAATTAACTATTACCCACCCAATGCTATTTCTTTATAATACAGCATCTTTCCTGTTATATGAATTTATAATGAATTTATAACTTCATTATATTCTAATAAGTTATATACACTTGTGACTGTTTCTAGACTTTTGATTCTATTCTTGTGATCTGCATATCTATTTCTGAACCAGTTCCACACAGAACAAATCATACTTTCACCATATGTTTTAATAACTTACAGGGCAAGTCTCCCTTCATTACTTTTTAAAAATAATTTTAAGATATTTTTAAATGTTTGTAATTCCATCTAAACTTTGGAATCATTTTGTCAAATTCCCAAAACCTGTCCTTTTTATTTTGGTTAGAAGTTATAGAGTAATTTAGAGGAAATTCACATTTATATCATTTTGACTCTTTTCATCCAGAAATATGGTCTGTCTCTCCACTTATTCAAGTCTTCTCCTGCCCTCGGGTAGTTTTGTTGCTTTCTTCATACAGTCCTGCATATTTGTTAAATTAATTCCTTGGTCTCTGTTTTTTATTGCAATTGTGAAAGAAATCTTTTTTTCTATATAATTTTCTAGCTGGTTTGTGTTGGCTTATATTAGTTTGTATTGGTTCATATATGCATGGGAAACCAACATGCATTATGTATATATGTATACACATACGTGCGTATATATGATATGATATGTATGTATATATATGGGCACACACACACTAACCAGACAGCCTATCAAAAATTCATATTAACTCTAAAAGTTCTTCATTTGCTTCACTTATATTTCCTAAGTATTTTCTGGGTAATGATAATTTTGTCTTTTCCTTTCCAAAATATATACTTATTTTTCTGTTTAAAACAATGGCTAGGAACCCCCATAATAATGTTAAATATTTTCAGCGGTATAGGGCACCTTTAATTGAATGTTTCTAAGTTCTCATCATTAAATGTTTATTCTTAGTTTCTCATGATTAGGCTTTAGTATGTTAAGAAAATCTCCTTAGTAAGTCCTACCTTACTAAGAGTTTTACCAATAATGGATAGTAAATTGTATTAAGTGCCTTTCTGGCATCGTGTTTGTTCCTCTTTTAGCCTATTTAATATAATGAATTACATTAATAAATTTCATGTTGAACTAACCATAAATTCCTCAAATAAGCCCTACATTACATGGTTATAGTATAATATGCTTAATTACATCGATTTTCATAGGTTAGATTTATACAGTTGTGTGTGTACATTAGTTTTGTCAGATTTAGGTATCAGAATTATGTCTGCTTCAAAAAATGAATTGAGGAGATTTCTATACATTTCTAATATCTAAAATACTTACTTAACAAAAGAAATATCTTTTCCTTGAACATTTCCAGGAATTACCCATAAAATCATCAAAGCCTCATGCTTTCTGGGTGGAATAGATCTTTGACAATCTTTAAAATTCCTTGTACGGGTCCTGGTGTATGCAGGTCTTCTTTAATTAATTTTGCAACCTTGATTTTTTTTTCCCATCCATTTTATCATGACTTTCAGATCCATTAGCTTGAAAATGAGCATCATGTTCACTTGTGACTTACCTGCCTCACCTCTGTGGTTTCATGCTCATTTACAATTCTATGGTGTTGGTTTTCCTTTCTTCTTCTTTGACTGGCCTTAGTTAGAGGTTTTGTTTGCTTTTTCTCAATAGATTAAATGGATTTATCATTTCCCTTTAGGTTTGCCAACTCTGTAATTTTTGCATTTAACTTTGTTTCTGTCTCCTACATCCTCAGTTAATAGAACATCCTCATTGTTCTATTTCTAATTTCATCAATCATTTATTCTTCCCTTTTTCATATATTTATATGTTTAAGGCAACAAATCTGCTAAGTACTGCTTTGGCCATACCCTTAAGTTTTAAGGAGCAGTTTTCATTGTCATTAATATATCCATTTTCTCTTTGTCCCAAAAGTGATTTAGGAGAATGTCTTTTGATTTATTCAAGAGTTTAGATTTTTTGGCTTTAATCAATTTCATTGTTATGGTACTGTAGTCAGAGACTGTGGCCTATACATTTTCTGCTTTTAGAAATTTAAGTTTTCTATCTGGCCCATTATATAATCACATTTTATAAATGTTTAATATGGACACTGGGAAACAATGTATATTGTCTCTTTGTTAGGGCACAGAGTTTAATATATATCATTAATTTTTCTCATCTGTATTTTATATATCCTCATTTCTTTATCCATTTATCTTCTCAATTACTGAGTTGCAGTTACTGTGATCATCTCAAATCCCCCTAGTATTTGTAATATTTTGGTTTATATAGTTCAGTGTTATATCCTCCAGATATAAATCTCTCTTATGAATTCTACCTTTTATCAATACAAAATGCATTACTTTGTTTTATTTAATATTTCACACAATGCTTTTGCCCTGAAATCTATGTCTGATGGTACTACCACCTATTCGTTTGTTCTTTACTATAATTTTTGCCCAACTTCAAATTTAACACCCCTTGCTCACTGTTATAATGGCATACAGCTAACTGTTGGTTTGGTTTGTATAGAGGTAAAATATACATACAATGAAATGCCTAACCTTAAGTCTACATCTTGATAAGTTTTGATAAATGTAGCAATCCATGTAACTACCACACCAATCAAGATATTGAACATTTTCATCACTCCAGAAAGTTACCATATGCCCCCACAGGCAACCACTGTTCTTATTTCTATCAACATAAATTTTCCTTCTTCTATAATTTTATATAAATAGAATCATTCAGTATGTTATTTTGTATCTGGCTTCTTTCACTCAACATGATGTTTTGGGGATTTGCTCTTATTGCTGCATATATCAGTAGTCCATTCTTTTTTCTTGCTGAGTAGTATTCTTCTATATGAATTATACCATAATTTATCCTTCTGTTGATGGATATTTGGGTTCTTTCCAGTTTGAGGCTAGTATAAATAAGGTTGCTGTGGATATTCTTTTGCATGTCCTTTTGTGGGCATATGTTTTCATTTCCTCTGAATAAATACCTAGAAGTGGAATTTCTGGGCCACAGCACAGGTATATGATTAATTTTTCAAGAAACTGCCAAATATTTTCAAAATGATTGTATAATTTTATACTCCTGCTGGCAGTTTCTCCACATTCTCACCAGCCGTTGGTGTTGTCTATCTTTTTAATTTTAGCCATTATAATGGATATGAAATGGTATCTCATTGTAATTTTAAATTGCATTTTCTCTGAAGACTAATGGTAATAAGCAACTTAATGCGCTTAATGGCTATTTGTACACATTCCTTTATGAACTACCTGCTCAAGTCTTTTGCCCATTTTGTATGGGGTTGTCTATTTATTATTGATTTGCAGGAGATATGTATATTGTAAACATTTTCGCCCCGTCTGTGTCTTCCCTTTTCATTTCTTGTTCTGGTAACTTTTGATGAGCAAAAGGTTTGAATTCCAATTTATCAGTTTTCCTTTCTATTTAATGCTATTTATGCTCTCTCTAAGAAATCTTTGCCTAACCCAGGTGTGTGTTTTCTTCTAGAAGCTTTATAGTTTTTGATTTTACATTTGTGTCGATGATCTACTTCTTAAGTATTTTATGGTTTTGGGGGTTATCTGATATAGAATTATATTCTTAATTGCATTTTCCAATTGTTTGCAACTGATCTATAAAAATATAATTGAACTTGTTTCTGTGCCCTTTCTAAATTCATTTATAAGTACCAGTAGTTGTTTTACAGATTCCTTAAGATTTTCTAAGTACAGAATTATGCCTTTTGCAGGCTTTATATCTTTTACTTCTTTTTCTTGCCTCATTGCAATGGCTAGGAGCTCCAGTGCAACATTAAATAGAAGTACTAAGAGAGAACATCCATACTTTGTTCTCAGTCATGGGGAAAGGCTTTCAATATTTCAGTGCTAAATACGATGCTGCTACAGGTGTTTATAGATGCTCTTCAACAAGTTAAAGAAATTTCTTCCTATTCCTGATTTGCTGAGTCAAAAATTATTGAATTTTGTGAAATGCTCTTTCTGTATGTATTGAAAGGATTATATAGGTTTTCTCCTTTATTATGTTAAAATGTGAAATACATTAATTAATTTTTGGGTTAAGCAATTTTGTTTCCTGGACTAACCCCCACTTGGTCATGATGTATTAACATTTTTATACAGTCCTGGATTCAACCTGATCATATTTTTTAAGGATATTTATTTCTGTTTTGGTATCTGGGTATAATGTTCGCCTCATAAAATGAGTTAGAAAATGTTCCCTCCTTCTCTATTTTCTGAATTTGTTTAACATTCATATTATTGCTTCTTTAAATGTTTGATAGTATTCACCAGAGAGACCATCTGGACCTGTAGTTTTCTTCACAGGAAGGTTTTTTACCACAAATTCAAAATTTTAAATAGATATAGGGCTATTCAGATTTTCTATTCCATCTTGTATTAGCTTTAGTGAGTTGTGTTTTAAAGGAATTTGAAAACATCAAATTTCTTGAATTTACTGGCACCAAATTTCCATAATATTTCTTTATTAATCTTTTAATGTCAGTATGATCTATAGTGACATTCCTCTTTCATTCCTAATTATGGTAATTTCTGTTTTCTCTCCTTATCAGTCATGGTAAGAGTTCATCAATTTTATTGTACTTTCAAAGGAAAAACTTTTGGCTTTGTTAATTTTCTCTATTAATTGTCTCTTTTCTATTTTCCTATTTCTGTTCTTTATTGAGTTGCTTTGGGCTTAATTGGTCTTCTTTTTCTAATTTCTTAAGGAGGATTGGAGACAGAGCAAGCTATGAACGAGATTTATGTGTGAAGGACACCAAATTCAAGCCTGAGTATCACTTTCTCTTGAAGTCTTGGAGACGACCTCCAGGTGGTAGACACACACACACACACACACACACACACACACACACACACACACACACACGATACTTGGTCTCTAGTAGCAGATGTTCAGATGTTCTTCATCTTTGGACACAGATTGAGTGTTTCTCCATATTGCAATACATCGTTTGTAATCCAGGGCCAATCAAAGTCCTGAAGGACCAGTTCGACTGCTTTGAACATGTCTGGACAGTCTACTGGTGCATCATCATGGCCCAGACTAACATAAGTCTGGACTTTCAGGCAAGGATAAGGTCCTAAAGTTTAAGCCTCTGTTTCGCATTTCTAAAGGTTTTCCTAGGAAACCAGTGAAATGAGAGTTGCCTCAGTATAACTGTCTACATATATTTGAGTTCTTTATAGGTACCAGAATTATGAAGGTTATTTATTCTGGACTGTGGTCCCAGATATCTACAGCTACAATTTTGCAGGTTTTAGTACCCTGATAAACAAGTGATGTCAACCAATTTGAACTAATTAAAATTCTAAAACATTATCAGGTTATCAGAGTGGTGGGAGAAAGGGTATATGTGAGGGTTGAAGTGAAAGAAAACAAGGGGAAAAGATTACTACAGTTTCAAATATAACTGACGATGTAAGCAAGGGGTTCAAAAACTGGAAACTAAGAGAATTAGATATGCTGCCCTCCAGGATGGAAGTCTGTGGAAGCCAGTGATTTCCAAGGAGGCTTTAGACCTAAAAAGTAGGTTGCTTGGGCTTTCTGGATATCTTCTACTTTCCTCAGATTATTTTCTCCTACCTCTTTCTAGTATGTCTTCCTATGATCTATTTATTTCCTTGATGAACTTAAATCTGTGGAAACTTTTCCATTGTGAAGTCATGAAATTGCAAAAGAACTTGGAAAAATAACCAATCCCATTGGAGATAGACCTGCCTCCAACCCGGAGATCTCCTCCCGAATTTGTGGGTCATCCATTCAGTTTCTTTACCACCTAGAGTGGTATCTATCTGTGCAGATAGATGTCAGGGGCGGTTGTTTTACCATTGTGATGTAGGCACTTTGGGTCTCATATTTTGGCAATCTGAATGAATGCACTGCTTGCGAAAACCCTGAAATTCTAATGAACAGCCTGATTGTAAGCTGTCTTGGAACTAATTGAAGGAAGATGACTCAGTTCAGATAAGCAAAAGGTATATCCCCAAGAAATTCCCTTTTTGCATCTATCCCACCCTTTTCCCAGGCCTATATTCAGGGTAACTGAATAAATCTAGAAGTTGTGGGAGCTCTAATGTGGCAGTGGAGGTGAAGGTGGGGCCCACTTGCTAAGAACAGTCTGCTCTCATAAAACATTTAAAGCAAGGCAATATTTTTGCACATTTTTCTGTAATTGAATATCATTAAGATACTAAATATACAATGCATCTTGTTTTTTTTTATTCTTTCAAAAACTATCTATTGAATGCCTACTATATACCAGGCATTGGGCATTGTGCAAGGGCTAGGCGGATACAATGGTGAGCAAAGAAACAGAGAAAAGAAAGCTAAAAGACATTCATGAGTGGAAAGGGTAGGAATGGAGAAGGTGGAATAAAGGTGTGCTCCTTTATTACCAAAATCTGCATATTCTTGGGTCCTTGAATCAGAAAAAAGTAGTTACGCTGGATCCCTCTGACATGTATAGCAAGGAGAGAGACAGTGTGTGTGTTTGTGTGTGTGCTTGTGTGTGTGTATGTGTGGTGGTGGTGGTGGATTTTGGAGAAGATGAGGGACCATAAGGAGAATACCTCAATTTCTGCCCAATAGAAGTGGGAGGATGGAATCACTGATGTTCCAGAAGCTAAGAAAGGAAAAATGTAAATTATTTTCTTTACGCATGTGGTTTGCACAACATCCTCCAACATAAGACTCCCACTTGGGTCCTAAAGTTGGAAAAATCTAGGGAGTATGGAGATGGTGAACAGAGCAACAAGACTTGACATGGTATCCCAGGAGTCAGCACTAGTAGACCAACTCCTAGAGTGAGACCTTTGTAAGATATTCTTCAGGTTCATTAGCCATGTGCATTATAAATCTGGAATTAATGTCATTTACCTAAATTATAGAGATGTATTTCTCATATAAGTCCCTATATGCAGGCAAGATAGCAAAGAAGAGTTCTTTAAGTGGGGATAATGTGAAGAGCCCCTATGAAGAATTCCCTACCCTAAATCGTTATTTCCCATGTTGAATGAAATCCATTTTGTTCCACTGCTTAGAACCCATCTTTAGTCATCTCTCTATAACCACAAAAGCAGTTATAACATAGTATAGTAAAGATTCTGAAATCAGATTGCCTTGTTCACTGTGGGCTTCACCACTAATTGCTCATGTGACTCTGGGGTATGTTTCTTAATAGCTAAGAATTACATTTATTGAGCATGCAATCACCTAGCAACTACAGAGCCAAGCACTTTACATGTATTTACATGTGTCATTAATCCTCACAATACCCTATGAGGTATGAGGTAGGTAACATTATTATCATCATTATCAGATGAGGAAATTGAGGCAAGTATGTAACTTTCAGGTCCAAAACTAGTAAATTGAGGAGCTGAAATTCAAACCTAAGTAGTTTTAACTACTATACTACAGTTCCCTCACTTAAACCCTCTAAGCTACTATACCTACCTCAGACCATAGTTGTAAAGATTAAGTAAGATAGTGGTTGCAGACTTGATGGAGTGCAAAAAGTGTTCAACACTATTACTATTTCAGATAAATCGATTCTTTAAAAAAAAAAAACTGGAGCAGTACCCAGCAAATCCAATTCTACTTTACTGAGCCTCTATTATGTATTAAGCTCTGTATTAGATGCTAAAGTGATATATTGATGTATAAGACTTGATTCCTGCCCTCAAGAAACTCACAGAATTTAAAGCTTACTCACATGTTCCCCACATAAAATCCTTCAGGAGCTCTAAGTTGCTTTCAGAAAGCTCATATCCCTACCTTGGCACAAAAGACCCATCAGGATTCTACCCCTTCTAGCCTCTCTGGCCTCATCTCCTGCCACTTTCCCCATCCACACTTCAGCCTAACTGAGCTATTTATCATTCTTCAGAAGTGCAAGACATTTCATATCTCCATGACCTACAACATGCTGTCCAACTCAAATCTGTCTGGAATCCCCATCCCCTGCTAGATTAGATGCTCCCTCTCTGTGCTCCCACAGAATCCTGCACACACTCGCTGCACTTATTACATTGTACTGCAACTGTCCTGCTCATCTGTCTCCTCCACTATACTGTAAGCTTCTTGAGGACAGACTGCCGTAGTGGTCTCCTATCCTAGCTCCCAAAACAACATATGCGTGGTAGACATTCAATGAATGTGTATAGAATGAACACATTAGTGAACTGTAATTAGTGCTCTAAGGGAGGTATAACAATTTAATGGTAGAATGAGTAAAGAGTGAAACAGATTGGGAGGGTCTGCAGTGACTTCTTTAAAGAGGTGGCATCTGAATTGGCTCTTCATGGGAAGGTAATGCTTGGATCAGTGGATACATGCAGAGGACCTCCCAATAAGAAAAGGTTTGAGGAAAGGCCCTAGAAGGAACCTTTGGAGCATAATAAGTAAACCTCTATGACTAGAACATAGGAAACAAACAGAGAGGATAAGGTCACTGTGGCAATAAAACTGGGAATTGCGGAGAACCCAGATCATCAAATCTAGAAATTTTCAAGAAATTTTCAATTAAAAAAACTTACTGCTGTACTATAAAACTCTTAGAAGAAAACATAGGCAGAACACTCTATAACATAAATCACAGCAAGATCCTTTTTGACCCACCTCCTAGAGAAGTGGAAATAAGAACAAAAATAAACAAATGGGACCTAATGAAACTTTAAAGCTTTTGCACAGCAAAGGAAACCATAAACAAGACAAAAAGACAACCCTCAGAATGGGAGAAAATATTTGCAAATGAAGCAACTGACAAAGAATTAATCTCCAAAATATACAAACAGCTCATGCAGCTCAATATCAAAACAAACAAACAACCCAATCCAAAAATGGGTGGAAGACCTAAATAGACGCTTCTCCAAAGAAGATATATAGATTGCCAACAAACAGATGAAAGGATGCTCAACATCACTAATCATTAGAAAATTGCAAATCAAGACCACAATGAGGTATCACCTCACACTGGTCAGAATGGCCATCACCAAAAAATCTACAAACAATAAATGCTGGAGAGGGTGTGGAGAAAAGAACCCTCTTGCACTGTTGGTGGGAATGTAAATTGATACAGCCACTATGGAGAACAGTATGGAGGTCCCTTAAAAAACTAAAAATAGAACTACCGCATGACCCAGCAATCCCACTACTGGGCATATACCCTGAGAAAACCATAATTCAAAAAGAGACATGTACTACAATGATCATCACAGCACTATTTACAATAGCCAGGACACGGAAGCAACCTAAGTGTCCACTGACAGATGAGTGGATAAAGAAGATGTGGTACATATATACAATGGAATATTACTCAGCCATAAAAAGAAACAAAATTGAGTTATTTGTAGTGAGGTGGATGGACTTAGAGTCTGTCATACAGAGTGAAGTAAGTCAGAAAGAGAAAAACAAATACCATATGCTAACACATATATATGGAATCTAAAAAAAAAAAAAAAAGGTTCTGATGAACCTAGGGGCAGGACAGGAATAAAGACGCAGATGTAGAGAATGGACTTGAGGACACAGGGAGGGGGAAGGGTAAGCTGGGACGAAGTGAGAGAGTAGCATGGACATATATACGCTACCAAATGTAAAATAGCTAGTGGGAAGCAGCCACATAGCACAGGGAGATCAGCTCGATGCTCTGTGACCACCTAGAGGGGTGGGATAGGGAGGGTGAGAGGGAGGGGATATGGGGATATATGTATACGTATAGCTGATTCACCTCGTTATACAGCAGAAACTAACACAACATTGTAAAGCAGTTATACTCCAATAAAGATGTTAAAAAAAAAAAATCTTACTGCTACAAGTAATGTTATCCACTCCCAGTTCTTCTATTTGCATTTCTTCTCATTCATTCATAACCAACCCATGATGACCACATCAAAAATACAGGGATGTGTACAAGGAGGGATTGTAGCAAAAGGATAGAAATGGGGAAAGGAAAATAGTATGAAGAGTAGGAGGAAACAGCACTAAAATTAAAATACAAAACTGATAGGAGTGTCTCACCTGTATCAGATCAGGGACTGTCATCAGAAGTTTGATTACTCTTACATTTATTTAACTTGATGTCATTTTTTTACTACATAAATTTCTACAACAGGCCCACACTAACTTATGATGCAGAGACAGTGATCCCTGAAGGCAACCAGTATCATTTTAGAAAGGAAACCTTTTGACCCATGTACTCTGCACTCCACCCAATAAGCCACTGACATTACTAAAGAGTCAGTGCATCTGATACAGTATTAAATACAGGCTGCATCATGCAACAAAATTCACAACCACTGTACTCATTGTATTCCCTGCTTTAAGCACCAACTCAATATTTAATGCACACCTGTTAACGGGAAAGACACTGCTGTTGGCACTGACAGGGATACCTGGATTAATCTGGTATGATCCAGACCCTTAAAGAATGCACAGAATAGGTGAGCCAAATGTGTACATGATAATGCAATTCAGAGTGTCATAAATTTATGAAAAATGTAGCACGAAAGCGAAAAAGAAGCATTCATTAATCTTAACAGGAAAAATGGAGGAAGATTTCATGGCAGGGTTAACTGGGACTCCTATGAAAAGTTTTCATTGTATTTCTTTTTTTATTTTCATAATTTTTTAAAATTACAAAGGTGATATATGTTCATTATTAAAAAATCAAAAAATACAGATAAGCAAAAACTACAAATAAACCACTATATTTTAATATATACCATTTAAAATTTTTATTTATTTATAAAAATAAGAACATATTTTACATTCTTTTCAGTAAGCAGCTTGCTTCAGGCAATAATATATTACAACCATATTTCCATGTTATTTACTATACTTCTGCAACTGACTTTTATATTTAAAAGGTGCATATCACAAAAAGAGTATGCAGTAAAAGCATGTCTCCCTCCCACCCCACCCACATTATCTTATAGTTTTAAACAGAAGCAACCACTGTTACCAGCTTCTTGTGATGGTTCCACAAGTAGTCTATGAATATATGAGCATATGTGTATATATTTCTCTTTTTAAATAAATGGCAGCAATGCACTCAGCTTTGTACCTTGCTTTTCTCCCCCTAGGCAGTACACGTATCATTGCCTTGTTCCTCCTAATGGCTGCAAAGTGTTCCATTATACAGATATATAATAACTTATTCATCTAGTACCCTTTGATGGACATTCAGAATATTTCCAACCTCTTGCTATTACAGTATTGCTAGACATAGCCTTAAAATGTAAACATGCACACATTTGTGAATAATATATCTGCAGAAAAATTGCTAGAAGTGGAGTTTTAAGGTCAAAGGATATGTATATTTTTAATTTCATAGATATTACCATAGTGTCCTCCATTCAGATGGTCCTAATTTCTACTCCTGCCAGCTACAAATGAGAATGCCTACCTATTCCCTACCTGTGGCTGCCCAGCGAGATACTATTTTCCATTCCCCTCCCTGACCACACACAGACAGGTGAGGTCACTTGTCTGGTAAATGGAATAAGGAATGTGAACAGAAATGTGTGTCATATCCAGGCCACAGAAACTGAGAAGAGAATATGCATTTTCCACCCTTTCTTTGCTTTTCTACCAGCTGGAAACAGAAGATTTCAAGGCCTTAGGGAAAGAGAGAGCCACATGATACAAGGAACCCAAGTTCCTGAATCACCATATAGAGAAAAACTGTCTATCAACCGGAAACATCCACATTGGACTATTACATGAGGGAGAAATAAATTTCTATTGTATTAAGCTGCTAAAATGTTGGTGTTTATTATAATATCTTGCTTTATGCTAACTAATATACCAAGACACCCCTTTTTATATAAAACACCAGATCCACAGTCCAGAGGAATACACTTGGGAAATGCTGCTTAAGTATTTCAATGTTAAGTATGAAAATGGCTATTAAGAAAGTATCCTTCATTTCCTGGATTACCAAGAGCTGTGTTTTGTTTCTTTTTTTTTTAAATCAAGAATGGGTATTGATTATCCAATACCTTTACAATGTCTGTGGAAATGACCCTAAGATTTTTTCCTTTTACCTATTAAAGTGAGATATTGCATTAATATTTCCTAATATTGAAATAGCCTCACACTTCTAAAATAAATTGGGTTTACTTGGTTATGGTATTTTTATATGATATTGAATGCAAAAAATAACCAGAATAAAATAATATACTGGGAAATTCTTTAAACATGATTTATAAATTTTAAATTTCAATTAAGGAAGTAAAAGTAGAAGAGACCTTTCTGAAGAACAAATTTGCTATCTGGAAAAGCAAGTGAATGAGTTAACACACTATCCAGGGCAAAAATAAAAAGAAATGGAATTCCTGAATGAAAAAAAAAAAAAAAAAAGGAAACAGAAGGCAGGCCTAGAAGGCCTAAGCGGAAATAAATAAAAGAAGTTCCAGAGGGAGAGCAAAGACCATACTGGAGAAAGCAATAATCAAAACACAGTACAACAGAATTAAAAAAAAAAAAAAACACACACACAATACAAGAAAACTACCCTCAGGAGGAGACTAGAGTTGTCAGAACAAAAGCAATCATTGAGTGCCAGGCAGGATAATTGAAAAAAGGCGTACATTTAGATATATCCTCATGAAATTTCTGAAGTTTAAGAATAAAGAAAAAATATAAGCTTTCAGAAAGAAAGAACAGGTTACTTACAAACGAATGAGCTCGAGGCTGGCAATGGGCACGGATAAGAACGTAGGCTCTGAAGTAAGACTACCTGGGTTCAAATCTTGGTGTGAACTTGGTCAAGTACTTAACTTCTTTGCGCTTCTGTAAAACAGGGATGATGATCGTACTTAGCTTCTGAGGTTGGTTGGAAGCAGTATTTGCGATAACACATAGAAGGTCTGGCACATCATTTGAGCCACCCAATTCCTATCTGTTAACACTGAAAGCTGTATCAGAGAGTCAAAACTCTGCACACTTTTGAGAGGACAAAAGCCTGCCCCCTCCCCAGAGCTTAATGTGTGGCACTAATGACCTGAAGAGGTGGCTGGACTAGCTCACCAGAATGCCTCTAGTGGTACCTGAGGTCCATGCTAGTGAGAAGTGAAATGATGGGCGGAAGGAATCTCACTGATGATTGTTTAATGTGAACAAGGCAATGACAACAGGTTTTTGGCCTAGAGCGAAGATTATCAGAGAAGAAGAAGTTGTAGGCTCTGTCAAAAGTAAATGGACTCACAGTGGAATCTCTTGAAGTCAGTGAGGACTCTCCTACAGTCTTACTGTTATTCAGGACTCTCCAAAAAGTGAAACAGTATGGGACCTGTGGCTGCCTGATTTGGGTGTCATAAAAAGTTATTTCATTCATTCAGCAAATTCTTTGAGCACACCTATGTGTCAGGAACTACACTGGGGATCTAACTGTAAACAAGACACACCAAGCCCCTTCCCTTAAAGAGTTTACATATATGGGGACTTCCCTGGTGGCACAGTAGTTAAGAATCCACCTGCCAACGCAGGGGACACGGGTTCAATCCCTGGCCTGGGAAGATCCCACATGCTGCGGGACAACTAAGCCCGTGTGCCACAACTACTAAGCCTGAGCTCTAGAGCCTGTGAGCCACAACTACTGAGCCCATGCGCCACAACTACTGAAGCCCACACACCTAGAGCCTTTGCTCCACAACAAAAGAAACCACCACAATGAGAAGCCTGCGCACCACAACGAAGAGCAGACCCCACTCGTTGCAACTAGAGAAAGCCCACACGGAGCAACAAAGACCCAACAGGCCAAAAAAAAATTTTTTAATTAAAAAAAAAAAAGAAATAGAAAATATGAACAGACCAATCACAAATAATGAAATTTAAACTGTGATTAAAACTCTTCCAACAAACAAAAATCCAGGACCAGATGGCTTCACAGGTGAATTCTATCAAACATTTAGAGAACAGCTAACACCCATCTTTCTCAAACTCGTCCAAAAAATTGCAGATGAAGGAATAGTCCCAAACTCATTCTATGAGGCCACCATCACCCTGATACCAAAACCAGAGATATTACAAAAAAAGAAAATTACAGACCAATATCACTGATAAATATAGATGCAAAAATCCTCAACAAAATACTAGCAAAAAGAATCCAACAACACAGTAAAAGGATCATACACCATGATCTAGTGGGATTTATCCCAGGGATGCAAGGATTCTTCAATATACACAAATCAATCAATGTGCTACACCATATTAACAAATTGAAGAATAAAAACCATATGATCATCTCAATAGATGCAGAAAAATCTTTTGACAAAATTCAACACCCATTTATGATAAAAACTCTCCAGAAAGTGGGCATAGAGGGAACCTACCTCAACATAATAAAGGCCATATATGACAAATCCACAGCAAACATCATTCTCAATGGTGAAAAACTGAAAGTATTTCCTCAAATAACAGGAAAAAGACAAGGATGTCCACTCTCACTACTATTATTCAACATAGTTTTGGAAGTCCTAGCCATGGCAATCAGAGAAGAAAAAGAAATAAAAGGAATACAAATTGGAAAAGAAGTAAAACTGTCACCGTTTGCAGATGACATGATACCATGCATAGAGAATCCTAAAGATGCCACCAGAAAACTACTAGAGCTAATCAATGAATGTGGTAAAGTTGCAGGATACAAAATTAATGCACAGAAATCTCTTGCATTCCTATACACTAACAACGAAAGATCAGAAAGAGAAATTAAGGAAACAATCCCACACTCACCATTGCAACAAAAAGAATAAAATGCCTAGGAATAAACCTACCTAAGGAGGTAAAAGACCTGTACTCAGAAAATTATAAGACACTGATGAAAGAAATCAAAGATGACACAAACAGATGGAGGGATATACCATGTTCTTGGATTAGAAGAATCAATATTGTGAAAATGACTATACTACCGAAGTAATCTACAGATTCAATGCAATCCCTATCAAATTACCAGTGGCATTTTTTACAGAACTAGAACAAAAAATCTTAAAATTTGTATGGAGACACAAAGGACCCCGAATAGCCAAAGCAGTCTTGAGAGAAAAAAAAGGAGCTAGAGGAATCAGACTCCCTGACTTCAGACTATACTACAAAGCTACAGTAATCAAGACAATATGGTACTGGCACAAAAACAGAAATACAGATCAATGGAACAGAATAGAAAGCCCAGAGATAAACCCATGCACCTATGGTCAACTAATCTATGACAAAGGAGGCAAGGATATACAATGGAGAAAAGACAGTCTCTGCAATAAGTGGTGCTGGGAAAACTGGACAGTTACATGTAAAAGAAAGAAATTAGAACACTCCCTAACACCATACACAAAAATAAACTCAAAATGGGGTAAAGACCTAAACGTAAGGCTGGACACTATACAGGAAAACATAGGGAGAACTCTCTTTGACATAAATCACAGCAAGATCTTTTTTGACCCACCTCCTAGAGTAATGGAAATAAAAACAAAAATAAACAAATGGGACCTAATGAAACTTCAAAGCTTTTGCACAGCAAAGGAAGCTATGAACAAAACGAAAAGACAACCCTCAGAATGGGAGAAAATATTTGCAAACAAATCATCAGACAAAGGATTAATCTCCAAAATATACAAACAGCTCATGCAGCTCAATGTTAAAAAAACAAACAACCCAATCAAAAAATGGGCAGAAGACCTAAATAGACATTTCTCCAAAGAAGACATACAGATGGCCAAGAAGCACATGAAAAGCTGCTCAACATCACTAATCATTAGAGAAATGCAAATCAAAAGTACAATGAGGTATCACCTCACACCAGTTAGAATGGGCATCATCAGAAAATCTACAAACAACAAATGCTGGAGAGGGTGTGGAGAAAAGGGAACCCTCTTGCACTCTTGGTGGGAATGTAAATCGATACAGCCACTATGGAGAACAGTATGGAGGTTCCTTAAAAAACTAAAAATAGAATTACCATATGACCCAGCAATCCCACTACTGGGCATATACCCAGAGGAAGCCATAATTCAAAAAGACACATGCACCCCAATGTTCACTGCAGCACTATTTACAATAGCCAGGACATGGAAGCAACCTAAGTGTCCATTGACAGATGAATGGATAAAGAAGATGTGGTACCTATATACGATGGAATATTACCCAGCCATAAAAAGGAATGAAATTGTGTCATTTGCAGAGACGTGGATGGACCTAGAGACTGTCATACAGAGTGAAGTAAGTCAGAAAGAGAAAAGCAAATATCGTATATTAACGCATATATGTGGTATCTAGAAAAATGGTACAGATGAACCAGTTTGCAGGGCAGAAATAGAAACACAGATGTAGAGAACAAACGTATGGACACCAAGGGGGGAAAGTGGCAGTGGGGGGATGAATTAGGAGATTGGGATTCACGTATATACACTAATATGTATAAAATAGATAACTAATAAGAACCTGCTGTATAAAATTTTTTTTTTGATTTAAAAAAAAGATATGAAAAAAAAACCCCACAATATTGTGGAGAAGGCAGCAGTGGCAGCAGCGACGGCAGCTCTGGAGATGCAGTCCCGGTCCTGGCTTCAACCCCAGCCCCATCATGGTGGCACTTGCTGAGCTCCTGGCCGCCCTCCTGGCCACAGCCTCGGGCTACTTTGTCAGCATCGACGCACATGCCGAGGAGTGCTTCTTCGAGCGGGTCACCTTGGGCACCAAGATGGGCCTCATCTTCGAGGTGGCTGAGGGCAGCTTCCTGGACATTGACGTGTAGATTACAGGGCCTAATAATAAACGAATTTATAAAGGAGACTGGGAGTCCAGTGGGAAATACACATTTGCTGCTCACATGGATGGAACATACAAGTTTTGTTTTAGCAGCAGAATGTCCAACATGACTCCAAAGATAGTGATGTTCACCGTTGATATTGGGGAGGCCCCAAAAGGACAAGACATGGAAACAGAAGCTCACCAGAACAAGCTACAAGAAATGATTAATGAGCTCACAGTGGCAATGACAGCTGTAAAGCATGAACAGGAATACATGGAAGCTCAGGAGCGAATACACAGAGCAGTCAATGACAGCACAAACAGCAGAGTGGTCCTTTGGTCCTCCTTTGAAGCTCTTGTTCTAGTTGCCATGACATTGGGATGGATCTACTACCTGAAGAGATTTTTTGTAGTCCGGAAGGTTGTTTAAAAAGCCTTTTCCTGATGGTCCCAAACTCATAATTCACTGTTTACCAAACATCTTGGGCATAATAATGTCATTACTTTCTATGTTTTTATTTTCTGAACTGTACATTCACAGCTTATGTTTCTTTGTAATTAATAGATATTGGGGGGAAAACACTTTTTCAGGAAAATTAGAGTGAAAATTTGACATTTGATTGGCATAATTTCGTATTTGAATTCTTCCTCCCTTATACAGGTCCTTCCAGAACTCAGACGCTCTAAGTTGAATATAGGTGTATAGTCCTTATTATATCTTCTTTCCTTTTGCTTTCATAATAAAATGCAGTTTGTTCCGGATAGTACTTTACTGATAGCACTTTACTAAAATGACTGCAATTCTTGGGATCCCTAATCCTGCAGTTCAAGTCATTAAAGATTCATTTTGTTGAGTCCTTATGAGAAACAACAATCTGAATCTTGACATTTTCTGTCCAGCCGAAAATGGCAGAGCCCTGTGACTTAGAAGATGCTACCAGGTGGTATTTTCATACTTTGTCTACCTTGCTTTTGCTTTAAAGATAAGTCTTAAACCAACAACCTTTCCCCCCCGCCAAAGTTTTACTCTGAACCTTAGAACTCAGTCACCGCCAGTTAAAATTGTTGACACAAGCAGCTAATAACCGTTTTTTGGTTTCTGCCTAACCGTGTAAGAAGTCTCTGTTAAAGCCAGTTCTCTGGGTGTTTCAGCGAACGGTAGCGCTTTTTCTCTCTGTGCTGGCACATCCACTTCTCTACTCTTGGCACGTAGGAGGTATGCATTCAGTACTAGGAAAAATCTGGGTTTCTGATGCCAAAGGGTTAAAGCCTCCTGGATTTCTTTGCAGTGATATACAGCCACCGTTTCATTTTTGATCAGTGGCATTTTGGTCACTGTTTAATTAGGGTACTGAACATCACTGTCAGTACCAGGGTTTTTGTTTTTGTTTTTCTTGGGTTTTTCTTTTCTTTTGAACTTTGTTTTGTATAAAACGAAATGACTTTCTCTGATGATGGGTTTAAAATTAAAGGAGCATCTAGTTGTGGTGTGGGGATGATCCAGAATTATGTTGTGACTGATGTATATTAGTTACTTGTGCTTTTTTTTTTTTTGGATCTTTGCAAGGGGAAAACTACAAGTAATGAGCTTTATATAATTAATTTAAATTTGTTACAGGTTTTCATGTTCAGGATAAACAATTTTTCAACCTGGGGTGAAAATACTTGCAACAGTTTCAGGTGACTGTGTTTTACCTTAGGACAACTGTTGCATTCCAATTTGTGTGCGCATGTGTGTGAAAACATTTCAAAATTGAGTTAAAATATGTAAATTTAAAATTGGTTGTGTATCTAATCTGCCCCAGGTTCAGTAAATAAACAATTCTTTAAAAAAAAAAGAGTTTACATATGGATCTTGACTTATATGACCCAAATGAGAATGCCCACGTAATGTAAGAAACCTATCCTACTGATTTAAGCCATTACCAAAACATACACACACACCTTTTAGTCCAATTACACAAGAAACAAAAAAAACCAACTTTTAATATTGTTAATCATGAATAGTCAGATGTTACTTTAACTTAATTTAGTCCCTTTTTTTATAGTTCTGCAAATGCAAAGCTAGCATAACGATTTGGTGGAACTCTTGTGTTAATTAGTTCAATTCTAGTTACTAAGCACTTAGCACCAACCAGAAATATTTTAAATGTTCCTCTTTGTATACTAGCTAAAAATTCCCCAGCCCATTTTCCCACCTTCAGACAGAAGATTATTTCTTCAATCCAAAAGGAAGATATTAAATTAAATGGCATACAATGAATATAGTGGGTTGAATTGGTGGTCCCTGAAAAGATAGATACATGTCCTAATGCCTGGAAACTGTGAATGTTACCTTATTTGAATAAAGAGTCTTTGCAGGTGTAATTAAAGATCTTGAGATGAGGAAATCATCCTGGCTTACTAGGTGGGTCCTAAATGCAATAACAAGTGAAGTATTAAAGTCAGTCCTTATAAGAATCAATCCTTATAAGAGTCCTTATAAGAGAAAGGCAAAGAGAGATTTGAGACAGACATAAGAGGAAAAGACACAGAATAGAGAAGGAGGAGGCTATGTGACCACAAAGGCAGAGACTGGAGTGAGGTGACCATAAGCCAAGGAGTGCCAACAGCCATCAGAAGGTGAAAGAGGCAAAGAATGAATTCTCCCCTAGAGCCTCCGGAGGGAGTGAAGCCCTGACAACACCTTGATTTCAGACATCTAGCCTCCAGAACCATGAGAGAATAAATATCTGTTGTTTATGCCACCCAGTTTGTGGAAATTTGTTACAGCAACCATAGGAAGCTAATACAGTGAACAAAGGCATTTTGGTAAGGAATCATGGGTTGAAGCCCCACTCCTGTCATTCAGTCCCTATTTGCTCTTTAGTAAGTTGGTTAGCCTCTCTGAGCCTCCGTGACCTTATTTGTAAAAATGGGATAATCAAACCTGTGCTGCTATCCTCCAGGGTTCTGATAAGAATCAAATGAGATCATACAGGTGAAAACATTCAGAATACTGTAAAATCCTTTACAAATATGAATTATTATTCTTATACTTTATCTGGAATTTAATGAGGTTTGGAGTCCAGGCTCTTTATTCAAGCCCACTTGCTGCAACCCTTTACACAAATCAGCACTTGTCTAATTTTAACAATGCCAACATTATATCAATTTCTAATATTAAATTTTATTTATAGAATTAAACTATCACTAATATACATAGTACCTCTTTAGTGCTAGGATTTAATGAAGAAAGTCTAATTACCACTAACCTTATCATCCATTTCACTTCCCTCCAGATATCTTCTACTACTGTCACACTAATTTAGAAAAGAGACCATCTAATTGGTTTATTGCCCCCATATACATTAACAAATCAGTTCTAACTGATTTGCCTTCAATAATATCTGTGAACTCACTTAACACAATCATAATTCTTTCTCTAGCTGACATTAATTATTATTCCTTACTGAATTTTTCTTGGCTAAGAATGAATCATTAATAACCTCTTCCTCCTATTTTCTGGTTTTCCCCAATAGGTGGATCCTGATCTACTGCCAGACCTAGTTTCACCTTTCCTGAAATCAAGTATATTTATGAAGTATAACCATAAACTAAGGATATCGTTCCACAAGTTATGCACAAAAGTTTCATAACTCTATAATCTCACTTTATCCATGTACGAGTTTATATTTTCTAGAGAATTTTTCCATTTTTATTTCACAAGAAACATCATCAAACATATTCCAAACTATTGAGATGCTAGTTCTACTGCAAGCTTCAAATTTCTTTCCTTCAGGGGACTTTCCTGGTGATGCAGTGGTTGAGAATCCACCTGGCAATGCATGGGACACGGGTTCGAGCCCTGGTCCAGGAAGATCCCACATGCCGCAGAGCAACTAAGCCCGTGCACCACAACTACTAAGCCTGCGCTCTAGAGCCTGCAAGCCACAACTACTGAGCCTGTATGCCACAACTACTGAACCCGTGCACCACAACTACTGAAACCCGTGTGCTCTAGGGCCCATGCTCCGCCACAAGAGAAGCCACCGCAATGAGAAACCTGTGCACCGCAACAAAGAGTAGCCCCCGCTCGCTGCAACTAGAGAAAACCTGCATGCAGCAACAAAGACCCAACACAACCAAAAAAAAAAAAAATTTCTTTCCTTCAGTGCAAGAGTTTGACATTAAAAATAAAGAAATAGTACTCTGATGATGCAGTCTTTATTTTCTTGTGCCATAATCATTCTTTTCTATATCAGAATTGAAAGATATTCAAATTTTCCTTAGATCTAACACAGAGTACCATAAACATTTTATTCTTTGAAATTTTGTCTCTTCAGAGTAACTTAAAAGATTTTTTCCCAAACAGAAGTTCAAAACAGTAAAAACTTGAATGGGCTTTTGAGATTTCTAAATGTAATAATCACTTGCAATTATTATTATCAATAACACACATCCTTAAGATGAGATGTCCTTCAAGAACGCATTAGGTGTCCCTACCAAGCCACTGAATTGTAGGCAGTATGTTATTTTAATATACTTCACTACGTTTCCATAAGTAGAAGTTAAATCACTTCTAAGATGTAAATTAAACACTTGGTTCTCAGGATCACCACTAAAAATTTCAAATCAGAAGTTACACTTAGGAAATCCACAACCATTATTTTGTATAAATACATATGAATACTACTCTATGGCATTATCCATAACTTTAAATATAGGCTTTACCCACCTACAAATGGGTTTATAAAGGTACCTACTATAGCACCTCAGATCAATAAGAAATTTAGTAACAATGGTTTCCTAACTCTCTGGTCTCTAAATGACCTACATAAAAGTAAACTGTGAACCTCTTCCAACAACCATTAGCCTCTACATTTTTCAGACAATCGGATCCCACATGAGACTGCCAAAATACTACTTATTCTGTGAAATGTACTAATCCTCCTGATCAGGAAAACTGGAACTAACGATCTTCATTAAGAATTTTAACTCTGGATTCTCAGAGTACTTGTTAAGAAACAAAAAACATCCTATGAAGCCGTCCATTCCCCAGTCACCCATCTTAGCAACCAAGTGTAGAACCTGGCTCCTCGCCACTAGAGGGGGGTGTTTCTTCTATTGGTTTCTCTTTCCCCGAATTTGGCTTACCAGAATTTCTGGTTCAACTAGAAATAAGCCTCAAGATCAACATCCTGACCTTTATTTCCCCTTCATACTGTGTGGCCCTTTCTTTTTATTTCAGGCTGTAAGCTACCACTAAAATATCAACTTCAAACCCTGATTACCTGTACAATTATGTCCCATGTCATATTTCATTGCCTTTTTACAAACAAACAAGATACACAGAGCTAATTCTAGAGACTTTGACATTAGTTCATCTGAAAAAAATCAGAAAATGCAACCAACCTTGCTTATTCTTTTTCAGGAAAAAGGCTTTTTTTCATTTTCCATGTTCACATTATTTCATTTGAATCACAACAAAACTACAGAAAAGAATTGAACAATTAGTAACACATTCCAAAGAAGAAACTTTATGTCTTTAAGTGACTTGCCCAAGATTTCAGGTAGCAAATAGTGAAGCCATAATGAAGACTCAAGTGCCCTGACCCCTAGACATTTCTGGTGCTACCTGTTCTATGCCATGAGTAAAAGGCACTAGATGAGAAAATGGACTGAGAACTGACCTACTCTTACTTTTGCCATTCCAGTCTAGAGCAAACAGCTGTGTGACTACTTAACTCACTATTATTTCTGGCAAAGATTATAAACGTCTTAGACTAGCCCCCACTGGCCATAAAGTCACAAAGTGAGACAGGAGTAGATGAGAGAGATAAAGGAAAAGAGAGGCTCAGGGGAGAAGGAAGAGATGAAAGTAAATCTATTAAACAATTTTGAGGCCAGGCATAAGATGCTAAGTATACAAGAAGAGGGACCAAGATGCATCGAGGAATCAGAATCAGAATCAGGAAAAGAACAAATGAATGACAAAAAGAAGCAGTCACACCACCAGATATTCAAATGATCCAAAAGGCTCCAGAAGAGGGACTTCTCTGGTGGTCCAGTGGTTAAGACTCCATGCTCCCAGTGCAGGGGCCCAGGTTTGATCCCTGGTCAGGTAACTAGAGCCCACATGCCGCAACTAAGAGCCCACATGCTGCAACTAAAGATCCTGCATGTGGCAACAAAGATCCCGTGTGCTGCAACTAGGACTTGGTACAGCCAAATAAATAAAATAAATAAATGTTTTTAAAAAAAGACTCCAGAAGAGATGATGGCAGCTGGCTGATTCCTTGCTGCTTTCTGTGAAGAACGCTGGTTCTTCTGTGAAGAACCTCTAAGGGTAGAGGCCCTTAGAGAAGACTGAGACAAGAACTGGCCAGTTAAAATCTGCACCCACTTTCTGAAGCCATAAGACAGGGGAGGGAAGAGCCCCAATAAAAGGAAATTCATCAAAATAAAATCAAAACCGTTTGACATGAATCTGCTTGGGACAAAGTGAGTATACCACTCAGAATGCTTTTGGCTGCAAGTGACAAAATCCCAGATCATGCTGGCTTACACAATAAGGAACTGTATTATCTCACAGACCTGGAAGTTCAGAGGTAAGGCAGACCAAGTACAATACAATCAGCAGTTCAGTAAGGTCATCAAGAGCTCAGGTTTCCTCTCTCTGTTCTGCCATCTTCTAGATCAGCTTCCTCCAAAGCTAGTTTCTCTCATTACCCTAAGATGTCTTGAGCAGTTCTAGCTATCATATTCAGACATAACAGCATCAGAGGAAGAAGAGGCACCATCTCTTTCTTTTATCTCTTTTTAGGGTCAAGAAAACCTTTCTCAGAAGCACCCCGGCCCTCCTTCAGGCTTCCCTTCACATCTCATTGGCCAAAATAGGTTACAGGCCATTCCTAACCCTTCATTAGCAGAGGAAATGGGATTAACCATGACTGCTTAGACTCATCATCTAGGGTGGAATTAATGCTGGGTAGTCAATCACTATGACCATACCATGGGAAAGTTATAATGATGAGTATTATTGTGGCATTGTTTTCACTCCATAACAAACCTATAATTTATTATGTTGCTTCCAAGATCTTAACGATGAGGCATGTGCTTTGCCCGAAATTCAGATAATTACACTTTGCTCACATTCCATATTTGACATCATAAACTTTTCTATCAGTTAGAAAACATTTTATTACAATTTTCTTGGTCAATCCACTATTTAAAAAAAAAAAAAAACTTTAATGCAATATTTTAGAGCAAGAATGGTAAATAAGTTTGTCACAGCAACTCCAGTAGCTACAGCTACTTAGAATCCCATTTCAAGAAAGATCCAAAGATGAGTTTGGACCCAATAAGTAATAGTGCCATGACTGATTAGTGATGTCTACCATGTACTCAAGTTTGCGCACAACACATAGCACCTATCTGCCAACCCTGATTTAGAGAAAATCTATTTAAATAATTTCCCTCCAATGACAATGGATCTCTCTGCCTTATTTTTATTTTAGTCAGGAGCCAATCTAATTCCTACCCTCTCTTTATTATTCTCATCTAATTTATATATTTATACACATAATATACATCAAGCATGAACTCCAAAAATTACTTTATAGATAATCAGAGCGTTCCACAGGGACCCTTTTGTAAATACATAGAAAGGGTTGGCAGAATGGCTTAATTTACAAACTGTCTCACTTAAATAAAGCAGGGGGGGGTGTCTTTGGGGCCCAGGCTAGTTGTGGATCTCAGCAGGCTTCAGGGACAGAAGGAAAAAGAGAATGGCGATCTATTCCCAATTAATGTGGACTGGCCCACAGTTGCAGGTCAAAAGGCAGAAAGGAACCAAAGCCTAAACCTGGACAAAGGTGACTAATCAATCATTGGAGAATGCTTAAATAATGGCAGATTACAAACAGTATGCAGAGTTTATGTGTATAAAATGCATTTGAAAAGATAGGAAAGGACAACGTTGGTTATTCTTGGGTAAATTAATTTATGGCTTTTTTTTCCTTTTGTCCTTCTACTCATCTACATTTTTTCTGAGTGTCCTGTACTGCACATACACTGCCTTTTTAATGAGGGGGAAAAAAACCAATAATGGAAACATGTTTTTATCTTATCCCTCGATGTTTTGGTTGTTCCAATTAACCTCTTATTGCCTTGTAGTTAAGATCGAGTTTGTCCAACTATGCTATTGTTGGGCAGCTAGGTTGTCTTAACCTTTTGGTATCACAAGCAACAAAGTGCTCTTGTAGTTGAAAATTAATTTGAAATATAAAAGAAGGAAATTAGAAAAATCTCTAGAAAATGGACCAAAAGTGTTTAAACACCCCATAATATACTAAAAGTATCACTACTCAAAAATTAATAACTTAGGATATTCACACCAAATAATTGTTTTAACCAAATTGTCCAGTTGACCAGTTTACTTTCAACTAAATTATATTTGGACAAAATTGATTTTGGCCAAAATAACTTTAAGTCAAATTGGTATGGGACAGAGTATACTACCAGCATCAGAGGAAAGTCTAAATGCAGAGATAAGAAATAGCCACACACACCCCCCAAAAAGGTTCAATAATAAGGAACTGGCAAGTCTGAAAGAGAAACATCACCTGGGGCAATGTTTCAAAGTAGAAGGAAGTGTTTATCAAAAAGCTATAAAACTAGTCCAAGTAGCTTAGAAAGTGCTAGTAAGGATATCAAGTAAATTCACTTTCAGCTGCCTGCTTGGACACTCTCCCCTAGGTAGAACAATGCTGGGTTTTCCCCAGGTTCCCTAGATGAAAAAACTTAATCTGTTTGGAGTTCAAATTGAGGATGTATGTTCCCCAAATCATTCATCCACGATCACTTTCCCAGTAAATGAGGTTCTGGAACTGGCCACTGCATGATGGGGAATCCAAACCACTTCTTGGGCATATTATGGTTCCCTATCCCAAATTATAGAGGGTAATATCCCATATTGTCAGACAAGCAGAGGTAGCAGATGATGTGAATTTGCACGGAAAGAAGCAATCTGAACTGGATTGCCTCAGGAGTAAAAGACCCAGGTAGTGGGTTTCAGCTTCTAGAATAGCTGGGTAGCATGGCCAGAGAGAGTTAGAAGACATCTCTGGCTTGAACATTCTTCGAAGGAACCTGATTACAGTTAAGATTTCTTTTTAGCCCATTATTGCTCCATGGAAAATCCTGGAGAGCTTTCTGAGCAGCCTGTATTCATTCAAATAATAACTGGCTGTCAGGCTGCTGGTGTTGCTGAGGTAAGCAGAGAGGTAGCAGGGTAGAAGGCAAAGACATCTATGCCATTAAAGAAGGCATTCTGTAGGAAGGAAAACAGAGAACTGCATTTATATTCAGTCACAGCAAAGTAGGTGTGAAAAAACAAGATAGACGAATCAATTTGTTTCTAGGAAAAAGCGAAACAATGTAGAGAGGGACTATTCACAAATGGTGTTGGGGCAACTGAGTAGCCATTTGGAAAATAATTAATTTGGATCTATGTCTCATACCATACACTAAGAAAAATGCATCAAAAAACTTAAGTGTAAAATAGAAGCCATAAAAGTAGTGGTAGAAGACAATATGAGAGAATTCTTTTATAACCTTGTAGTGGGGCAGGCTTTTCTAACTATGACACAAAACCCAAAAGTCATAAAAGAGAAAACTGACAAATTCAACTACATTTTAGGAAAAATCTACATGGCAAAACACTACAAGCAAAGACAAATGACAAACTGGGGTCAGGGGGGATGATGCAACTCATTTTACAGAGGGCAAACCTCCGTATTATAAACCTCAGCTACAAGTTGATTTTCAAATGACCACCCCCCCAAAAGAAGAAAAGAATATAAGCGATACTTCACAGAAAAGGAAATACAAATGGCTTTTAAACATATGAAAAAATATTCAAACTCACTCTTTAAAAGAAATAAAAATTAAAACCACACTAAGATAACAATTTTCACCCACTGGATTGGAAAAAATCCAAAAGTTCAATAACACATTTTGTTGGCAAGAACACGGGTAGTCAGGCACTATTATACATTTCTGGTGGGGGTATAAATTATACAGCCTCTATGAAGGGCAATTTGGTAGTACCTATAAAACCACTATGAGATACACTCTTTGACCAGCAATTCCACTTTTAGGAATTTACCCTACAAATATATTTGTACAAGTGTGAAATAATCTATGTAACAAAAGTATTTACTGCAGCATTGTTTCTAATAGCAAAAGATTGAAAACTTCCCAAATATCCATCAATATGGTACTGATTAAATAAATGATGCTATAGCCACACAATGATGTGGAAGAGATCTCCAAGACATAGTGTTAAAGTGAAATACACCTCATATATTTTTCCACTGTTATGGAAAAAACACCAAGATACACTGTTGAGTGAAAAAGGCAGAATGGAAGCATAAGCTTCAATTTGTATAAAAAAGGAAAGGAAAACAGAATTTATATTTGTATTGGCTTGGATATGCATTTTAAAACTCTAGGAGGGGGGCTTCCCTGGTGGCGCAGTGGTTGAGAATCTGCCTGCTAATGCAGGAGACACGGGTTCGAGCCCTGGTCTGGGAAGATCCCACATGCCACGGAGCGGCTGGGCCCGTGAGCCACAGCTGCTGAGCCTGCGCGTCTGGAGCCTGTGCCCCGCAACGGGAGGGGCCGCGATAGTGAAAGGCCCGCGCACCTCGATGAAGAGCGGTCCCCGCACCGCGATGAAGAGTGGCCCCCACTTGCCGCAACTAGAGAAAGCCCTCGCACGAACCGAAGACCCAGCACAGCCAAAAATAAATAAATTAATTAATTAAATAAATAAATTTAAAAAAAAAAAAAAAAAAAAACTCTAGGAGGATAGGAACTGAGTAGATGGTGGACAGGAGTGGAAGGGAAACTTTTTTATTTCTAAACATTTTGTTGTTTGAGTCATGTGAATGCATTACCTTTTCAAAAGTTAAATCTTAAGATTTAATATATTAAATGTTTAGAAAATATAATTTGAGTTCCTAGATAATATTCTACATTTATGCCCCTCAGTCTATGGGTGATAGATGGTAGACAAGTGACAAGAGGCCTTGAACTGTAAAGCAAAGTGAGGGTTACAGTAGGAAATCTTATGACTAGAAGTGAAGAACTTACCAATGAACAGGTTATACAGACCCAGGGTAGAGACAGTAAAGAAAAGAGGGAAGGACACCACCTTGTGAAAGTATCGGAGCAAAAGTGCCACATCGAAATAAAGAGATAAGCCAGAGATTAACTCTTGAGGGGGTTTAGGATCAAAAGGTGATATAATTCCTTAGGATACTTGAATTCATTAGTTCAAACACAGATGTCACAGAGTGCTGTGACTCAGGGGTACTGCCCTCAATATGGACAACTAGATGTGTCTGTAGTCTAGCCGCAATGGAGGGACAGGCGTTTCAGAAGCAGCAGCACAGTGATGTACAGCAGGTCTTCTCTGCTGCTCTCTCATGCTGAACCCCTGAGCGAAACTCTCTCAGAAAAGTTAATAAGGCCACAAGGCTGGTTATGATAAAGAAAATAGAATATTTTGAATAAAGCTTCTTGAAAACTGCTTTCATTCATTCATCAAATGTTTACAGAGCACCTACTCTGTGCCAAGAACTGCTCCGTGGGCTCAGTAAATTCATCCCCCAAAATAAATATGTCCAAGATAATTTAAACAAAAAGGCATTTTAAAAGATTCTGAGGTAAATAGAAGCTTCTCACACACAAAAAATTTAAATATAAAAAGTCACTAGGGGGCTTCCCTGGTGGCGCAGTGGTTGGGAGTCTGCCTGCCAATGCAGGGGACGCGGGTTCGAGCCCTGGTCTGGGAGGATCCCGCATGCCGCGGAGCGACTGGGCCCGTGAGCCACAATTCCTGAGCCTGCACGTCTGGAGCCTGTGCTCCGCAACAAGAGAGGCCGCGATAGTGACAGGCCCACGCACTGCGATGAAGAGTGGCCCCCACTTGCCGCAACTGGAGAAAGCCCTCGCACAGAAACGAAGACCCAACACAGCCATAAATAAATAAATAAATAAATAAACAAACAAACAAAAAAACACCAAAAAGTCACTAAAAAGTTAACTGGCAACTATAAAGTGCCATGAAACTATGGTAAATGGATTTCAAATTGTATACAGGTTACCCTGTTGTTTTAAAAAAGTGAAATTAATGACTTAACATATGAATTTAAAATAAGATAATCATTTTCAGAAATTAGAAATGAGTAAAATTTAATAATTTTACTAAACTTAAAAAGTATCAATATAAATCTTTAAAATATGGCTTTCTATTCTCATCACTACAATTGATAAAACAGGAAAACATAACTGGAAAAGAGAACTAATTCAGAACAGATATCAGGGAAGAATTTTTCCAGTAGTGAACTATAAACATGAGTAACAAATAATGAAAAACATATTATGGCAAAAAATTAGAATCAGTTATAATTACATGATCTAAGTAAGAAACCAGATACCTAAATATGTAGAAGAGGCATTTAAAAAGTAGCCCTAAATTAATGGACAAACCATGTTTTTACTATCCAAACCTAACTCAGATAATACATAAATCTGCAATGTGTTAAGATTCGGGTATTTCCCAATGCCTATAAAGTCAGCTCTTATTTATCCATAAAAATGTATCCAACAGCAAACCAGCAAGTTTGCAAACAGAATTTATTGTATTCTTCCTGTTTGATTTGCTAACATTTTTCCAACTTAATACCTACTTGGTACTTTCCTTTTGACCTGCCTTCTCAATATTTCACTTTCTCTATTTATACTCCAAAAGGAGATGTAAAGACTTACAAGCCCACCATCACCAGTCCTTTTCTAGGAAAAAGCAAAAAGGACAGTTCTGCCTCAGCTGCTACATTTAAGAAGAAATGATTCATGCTTAGCATGCAGTGAGAATCAGAAAAGAACAGGAGGAGCAAACAACAGTATCCATTCCAATGAAAGTTTATTAATTTGTATGAAGTCAATTTGTGACTCATCCATATTCAAATGAATGAACGAAAACAAATTCCAAAGCTAAATATAAAATGACTTTTGGACTACCCAGGTTTCTGCTTGTTTCCACTTTACGGACAAGACAAGGCTGTGATGCTGGCAACACATAAACACTCTCAGGCCACCAAGATCCCACTCAGTGGCTACAGTTATTTATCAAGCAGGCCAAAGAAGTTTAATATAATATTACTACGAATATTACTACTATTTGTACAGTATACAAAAGAGTTACTGAGCCTCCTGACTACAGCAATCCAGTAGTGACAGGTGACCAGGCCAGAGCTGACTCATGATTTACAACATTTAACCAGCCTTAAAAAGCATTCAACTTTAGAACCTGAAAGATCCTTAAAGATCATATAGTCAGCCCAACATTATCCTTTTACAGATAACGATATTTAGGCCCCCGCAAAAGATTAATTAACTTACCCAAGGTTGGGCAGCTTCATGGCAGCAAAACCAGCCCCAGGCCTCTGAGAAGCAATCTAGTGCTTTCTGTAAAATACAGCATCCCACTCCTGGAGAATATGCTGAAGGAACCGATCTTGTATACATGAGGCAATTTTTTTTTTTCAGAGTTGGGTGATAGGAAAGGGCTATGTAGTTATATGTGGAGAGATATTTACTTGCTCCATCAACCCTAGCTAAAATGCAGATCTTATTTCATAGGCATAAATAATATCCTGAATTTATTTATCACACATGCATAATAACTTTTCTCTCCCAAATCACTGTGGCCTTCCAGAGTTTACCAACGGGACAGGAAGACCCTGGACTTCACCAAGGAGGACACCCCACGTCCAAGGACAGAGGAGAAGCCACAGTGAGACGGTAGGAGGGGCGCAATCAGAGTAAAATCAAATCCCATAACTGCTGGGTGGGTGACTCACAGACTGGCGAACACTTATACCACAGAAGTCCACCCACTGGAGTGAAGGTTCTGAGCCCCACCTCAGGCTTCCCAACCTGGGGGTCCGGCAAAGGGAGGAGGAATTCCTAGAGAATCAGACTTTGAAGTCTAGTGGGAATTGATTGCAGGACTGTGACAGGACTGGGGGAAACAGAGACCCCACTCTTGGAGGGCACACACAAAGTAATGTGTGCATCGGGACCCAGGGGAAGGAGCAGTGACCCTGGGGGAGACTGAACCAGACGTACCTGCTGGTGTTGGGGGGTCTCCTGCAGAGGCGAGTGGTGGCTCTGTTTCACCGTGGGGATAAGGACACTGGCAGCAGAGGTCCTGGGAAGTTCTCCTTGGCGTGAGCCCTCCCAGAGTCTGCCATTAACCCCACCAAAGAGCACGGGTAGGCTCCAGTGTTGGGTTGCCTCAGGCAAAACAACCAACAGGGAGGGAACCCAGCCCCACCCATCAACAGTCAAGTGGATTAAGGTTTTACTGGGCTCTGATCGCCACAGCAACAGGGAGGGAACCCAGCCCCACCCATCAACAGTCAAGTGGATTAAGGTTTTACTGAGCTCTGACCGCCACAGCAACAGTCAGCTCTACCCACCACCAGAGCCTCCCATCAAGCCTCTTAGATAGCCTCAACCACCAGAGGGCAGACAACAGAAGCAAGAAAAACTACAATCCTGCAGCCTGTGGACCAAAAACCACAGTTACAGAAAGACAGAGAAGATGAAAAGGCAGAGGGCTATGTACCAGATGAAGGAACAAGAAAAAACCCCAGAAAAACAACTAAATGAAGTGGAGATAGGCAACCTTCCAGAAAAAGAATTCAGAATAATGATAGTGAAGATGATCCAGGACCTCGGAATAAGAATGGAGGCAAAGATTGAGAAGATGCAAGAAATGATTAACAAAGACCTAGAAGAATTAAAGAACAAACAAACAGAGATGACCAATACAATAACTGAAATGAAAACTACACTAGAAGGAATCAATAGCAGAATAACTGAGGCAGAAGAACGGATAAGTGACCTGGAAGACAGAATGGTGGAATTCACTGCTGCGGAACAGACTAAAGAAAAAAGAATAAAAAGAAATGAAGACAGCCTAAGAGACCTCTGGGACAACATTAAACGCAACAACATTCGCATTATAGGGGTCCCAGAAGGAGAAGAGAGAGAGAAAGGACCAGAGAAAATATTTGAAGAGATTATAATCGAAAACTTCCCTAACATGGGAAAGGAAATAGCCACCCAAGTCCAGGAAGCGCAGAGAGTCCCATACAGAATAAACCCAAGGAGAAACACGCCGAGACACATAGTAATCAAAGTGGCAAAAATTAAAGACAAAGAAAAATTATTGAAAGCAGCAAGGGAAAAACGACAAATAACATACAAGGGAACCCCCATAAGGTTAACAGCTGATTTCTCAGCAGAAACTCTGCAAGCCAGAAGGGAGTGGCATGAAATACTTAAAGTGATGAAAGGGAAGAACCTACAACCAAGATTACTCTACCCAGCAAGGATCTCATTTAGATTTGATGGAGAAATCAAAAGCTTTACAGACAAGCAAAAGCTAAGAGAATTCAGCACCACCAAACCAGCTCTACAACAAATGCTAAAGGAACTTCTCTAAGTGGGAAACACAAGAGAAGAATAGGACCTACAAAAACAAACCCAAAACAATTAAGAAAATGGTCATAGGAACATACATATCGATAATTACCTTAAACGTGAATGGATTAAATGCCCCAACCAAAAGACATAGACTGGCTGAATGGATACAAAAACAAGACCCATATATATGCTGTCTACAAGAGACCCACTTCAGACCTAGGGACACATACAGACTGAAAGTGAGGGGATGGAAAAAGATATTCCATGCAAATGGAAATCAGAGTTTACCAACGACTGGGGAAAACATGACTAAGAAATAAACTATCTTTTTAACCAGATTGCAAGCCTGTCCTGTTATTTACTAATGGATAGAAAAATATTATTTAATGAGATTAAAAAATAATATTAGCGCTTATACTATTAAGTAATCTTTCCCTCTCTGGTTTTTACTCTTTTCTAAAATTTTCTGTAACATAGAAAGTCTTTCCTGATCTATTATTTACTTTTTCCTTGTTAAATATTAATATTCTAATTCACATGAGCCTCTTTCTAAAACTTCTAAGAAATCATAATTCCAAAATCTCTTTGCCTAGTTTACTTCTGCATATACGTAGTGTCATACAAATCTATTTAAACATATCTTAGAAAAGATAAGAAACTCAAGAATTTATATGTTTAACTGGTTATACATAGGTGCCATGGTTCTCAATTTTTTAAACCTTAAGAAATTTTCCCAAAATAAGTTGATATTAACATTTCCTAGCCTACAGCATCCCATTCTTCATTGAGAGGAAGCAGCATAAGAGAAAGTACACAAAGAGGGGGAAAGACTGTAGAACAGTCAAACCAAAAGTCTGTCAGGGAAAAAAAAAAATCATAGCAAATCTTCCTACACGGCTATAATAGGTACAAGCCAAGCTGCAATTTCCTTGTATCACCATGTGGCTGTCTGGGCTTGTGGTGGGCACTATACTCAAATCAGGAGTGTTAAAAGTTGAGGTAAAGAAAACAACTAATGTATGATATCATTTTGTCCATTCATGTCAAGAATATCCTAATCCATATAACTGGTTACTTATATTATGGCTGCTCTCTCTTCATATTCAAATTTAGATGGGGAAATACTTTATGGATATTTACTATCTCTGTTAAACTTAGGTGCCACAGAAATTTCAAAGATATATGAGACATGCTTTTGAAGCTTACAGTTCAACAGGGCAATAAGCTGTGGACACAAGAGCACAAAAAGAAGGCAGTAAAATAAGAACTTTATGAAAGACTAAAGCACAATCTGAGTTCATTTCTTGAACTAGTTTTAGAGGAAGGGTAAGATTTCAATAAGCAGAGAAGAAGGGAATGCCATAAAAAGGAAAACTATGAACAAATGTGGAAGGGTAAAAGGATGTCTGAAGAAAAGTGAGGATAACAGTTTGACCAGGATAGGAAAATTCTGTGGAAATAAAGAGGCCAGGATGTGGAGGCTTTGGGGTTTTATTTTGGAGACATATCCAGCTGCTGAAGACTTTTGAGCCCAGGAGTGACATAACAAAAGCCGTATTTTACGAAGAATAATCTGGCGATAGAAGTGATAAGGAAGGGATGGTATGCAGGTAGATCAGACAGAAAACTACTACCATTGTCCCATGTTCCTGAGCCCAGTAATTTAAGTGTATAAGTCAATGTCAGCCCAAGCTACCAAATTTTATATACATATCTTAAATGTAGTATAGAACTTCTATAGTGATTCAGGAAAACATGGACTTACACACAAGTCTTTTAATTTTCTCTCTTATCTTCACCTTAGGTAACAACTTCTGGCTTGGAATTTTCATTTCACCTTTCCTCACCCAATTTTTGTATCAGCAAGACTCATCATCATTCTTTACATATTAGCAAAATCAACAAGATTTACATGTCAGTGATTAATCAGAAGAGTCTTTAAAGCAATTCTAAATCCCATTTTGTTAAAGTAACTGCTTTATATCATACACAATAAATTTCCCCAAAATTTCATATTTTATTTTCCAAGAGAAAGAGCACTTTCTTTCTTGCAGACAGACTACACCTACAAAACCAAAACAAAATGAAAGATAATTATCCAATGAATCTGTAATAGTTACTTCATAGAAAGAATTTTTAACAGATTGGCTGCCATAAGTATCATGAAAGGAGAAACTAACTGCTTTCTTTGCTTTGGGTGTAAACTAGGCCACACATGAATGTCCCTCTTCTAGAAAAAGGACCAAACCAGGTTAAGTTTTCCACATTTCACAGACTAAGATAGTCTTATTCTATTTGATCTCCCAAAAGAAGAGATTTAATTATAAAGTATTGTTTCATTTAATAAAAAAGTCATCAAAAAGGTATTTTATATTACTGAAATGGTCATATTACATAAGCCTTACAGAAAATTATGCCTGACTTTTAGTAAATCAGACTTTTGAAACAGTATAAAACAATAGATATTAATTTGAAAAAGAGAACGATTCACTTGGTTTGAGGTCACCTAAAGAACTGCATATGACTACAGCCCTAGGTTTAAGCAAAGGATGGTGTCCCAGTTTGTAAGAGAGCCTTGTCTCTGCTTCCATGACTTTCCATTTGAGTGCAAAAATGTTGCCACTTATCAGTGACCACTGGAACCTCTCCAACAGTCAGTCCAGCTTCCTACCCAGCGGAGCACTAAGCCAGCTGATTGGTTCAGTGCAATCAGACAACAGCCCTCAGCCTCACAGTAGTCAAGGAACAAAGATTGGTGACCCGATACTCAGGAAGAAAAGGACGTTACAGGCAGAGGAGGGGAAAAAGGGCCGAGGGAAGCATATAACCAACATAAACGTCCAGAAAGTCACATTCACTCAAGAGTCAAAGGGAGAACTGCTTTACCTGGAGATATTCAGACAGGGATGGAATTTTTTTTTTAATTTAAGATAAATAAGACCACCGGTTTGAAACGGTCACTGAGGAAACCCAATTCATATAAACAAACTTAGCTAGAAGCTTTATAAGTACCTTCAGTGGGCAAGGATCTTTTACATATTAACATTTAAAAATGTAGTTTACTCAACAAATTCACTGAAAGATGTCTTGTTTCCTAAAAACTGTACCTAATAACTGTTCTTTTCAGTGATTCCAGTTCTGCACGCGATTTCAAATTGAAGGGGGAATGGGTGGGGTGCAGAAGATAAGAAATTTTTACAGCATGGAAATAAAAGTATTTTTAAACCTTCTTGGGGGTGAAAAGTTAGGCAAGAAGTAATACGTGGAAACTGTCAAGTGCTTCTATACACATCCACCCACCAGATACCATCGCAGCCGGCTAGGGGAGTCTCCCTCTTCTTGCCTGACAGCTTCACTTTCTTTGAGGTCTGGAGCTGGTGATCACACTGGCCCGTCATGGTATTTTCATTTAACAAAGCAGTTACTCAACAGGGGAAAAAGCCACAAAGGAGCAGAGCAACTGCTGCTGCACCCGTGATGCAAGTGCAAGATGAGCCCCGGGCCGCCACCGCCGCCTCGGCTCCTCCGTGACGTCCGGGAGGGGTATCCCCGGCTCTCAGGAAGTGGTGGCCGCGGGCGGCTCCGCCCCCACGCGACTCGGGGCTGGCCGGGCCGCGGGGTGGCGGGACGGCCGGGCCCGCCGGCTGGCGGGGATCACCGTCCCACACCCGCGCACGCCCCATGGGCCGCGCGTCCCGGGCGCTCCCCCGCGCCACCCCTGAGGGCAGGCTCCGCGCCCTGACTCGCCCTCCGCTCAAGTCACAGCCCGCGCGTCCCACTCTATCCCACAGCTCACACCCACTCACCCCGACCCCCTGCGCCGAACCCGGCCCACCGTCGCCGGTCACCAGACTGGGTCGAGCCGAGTCCAAGATGGCGACTCCGCCCCCGCCCCCTCCGCACTCCCCGCGGGGTCTGGGCGCCCCCTCACGCGGCGAGCTGGCGCCCTAGGCCCGGCTAAAAATAGCCAGGCCCGACTATATTTGGTGCGGCCGGATCCCGGCGCGGCCGCGCGCACCCCGCCCCGCCCCGCGCGCACCCGGCCCCGCCCCGCCCCGCCCCGCCCGGCCGAGAGCTGCTCTGAATGGAGAAGGGGCGGGGGTGACCGAGGGGAACCTACTCCGCTATCTGCCGCGCGCGCGCGCGGCGGCGGCGGCGGCGGCGGCTGGGCCCGGCCAACCGCCGAATTTAGTAACATTGCCTGCGTCAATCACGCGCCTCGTGTGCGTCAGCGCCGCGCGGCTCCAGGTCCTGCTACCCCCACCCGCCCGCCTTTGAATGGATGCAATGTAGCAGCGCCCTCCTTCCTTGTGAGACTGGATTGGAACCCGTGGCAGTGCAGAGGCTCTGTTCCTGTCCGCTAGGTCAACTTTCGTAGTACCCTTCCAGGTCTCCTCCACACCACCCTCTCTGAAGTGGAAGTGGAAGTGGAGGCGAAGAAATACACCCATAGCATATGTATAATTCTAGTTTTGTTTCCAAGTTTCTTGTGGTAGCTCGAACCTTCGATTCTGAATTGTGTGCTCCGCCCCACACACACACGCAAAGATTGTGACAGGTCAAAGACATAAATGTCACGTCTGATTCAAGCGGACCACATGGGGACCATGTCTGTCTGCATTGTTTCACTCAAATACTTTCTCCTCCTCAAAAAATCATTTTTAAAAGAGGTTGTTTTCACCCAGCTGCAACCTTTGGAACTAGGAGACTTTAATTCTGATAAAATTTGTTGTGTTTTCAGCAAGAAATTCACACTTAAATTCATCACTTCCAGGAAGAAATTGCTCTCCCTAACAGAATCACCCAGGCTTTCAGCTCGCCATTTCATAACAAATGTGTCCCAGGAGACCAGAGCAAATCCCGTAGCGAGGGATTGACTAATAAATCCTGTTGATTGATTTCGAAATGTTTAATTTGGGAGGTGGGAGGAGAGGCCCGTCTACAACCATCAAAAAGTGAAAGTGCGAGCTGAGAGTTACATTTCTGATGGGAGGGGGTGATTTGCAAGTCAGACCCGCTCAGCTGTTCAACACGTGTGTGTTTGTTTTACACACAATAAGTAGTTTCTGCTGCAGCGCGCGCGGATGACGGATGTGCACTTAGTTGGGTTATAAAGTCCCGTTAGGAAACCCACACTTTAAGTGTAAAGAAATAAAACCTTATCTTCCAGAGCCATCGGTATCCCTGTGCAAAACACGCACCCAGCAAATGATGGGAGGAGGAGAGAGATTAGCCTAGGCGCAGGGAGCCAGAGAGACGTAAACAAGCTTTAGAACTGTTGGTTGGGGAAAGAGCAGCTGCACCTCGGGGAGTCTTCGGACTGGTGCCTGACTCCTGCACCCGCTGCCAGGTCACTCGGAGAAGCTGGCTGGCTGAGCCTTCCCTTTCGGAAGAGCTGTCCTCTCTCTTACCCCCTCGCCCTGGCTCCCTGCCTCGGGGCAGCCTCGGAGGCGCGCCAGTAGCACTCCTCCAACTCTACTCCACCCGAGTCTGACAGCTGGGCGGTCCCGCCTGACCCGCGGGCGGGCCGCTGCACCCTCTTACAGAATAGCGCCCGGGCAAGCAGCGCGGCTGCAAACGGGTTGGCAGCGCGAGTCCGAAAGGCCCCCGGGCCGGGACTGGCCGCGCGACACAGTTTCCATTGCGCTGCCCTGCAAATGGCCGGGGAACGCGCGCGCGCACACATGCACACACACCCCCTCCCTCGCACACGCGGAACCGGCTGGGCCAGGGGAGGGAGGAGGAGGGTGACGTAGCGTCCCATGGCGTCACATTGACGTCTCGCATTCCAGGCACTCTATGGAGAGGCCGCTAGGGCTCCTGTGGCATAAATGACGTGCCGAGAGAGAGAGCGAACGCGCAGCCGGGAGAGCGGAGTCTCCTGCCTCCCGCCCCCCACCCCTCCAGCTCCTGCTCCTCCTCCGCTCCCCACACACAGACAAGCTCACACCCGCTCCCTCACTCGCACACACAGACACACGCGCGCACACACGCTCCTCACACACACTCCACTCTCTCCCGCGCGCTCACACCCCTCTCGCCCTGCGCCCTCGCGGGTGCAGCGCTGCGCGGCAGGCGGACGCCCCTCCCGGTCTCACTTTGCAACGCTGACAGCGCCGGCGGTGGCTGTGGAGGTGGGAACAGAAGCTGCATCCTACCCCCTGGTCGCGGCCCGAGCCAGGACGCCCGCGGAACCCCTCGGCGGCGCTCTCCCATGAGTCGGGATCGTAGCATCCCCTGCCAGCAGCTCACTGCCTCTGGGAGCCGCTGGACTTCTACACCGCAGCCCTTCCGGGACAGCAACTGTGACTCCCGCCCCCCCCCGCCGCCCCCAGTGCAGATTTCGGGGCAGCTTTCTAGAAACTCGCTCTAAAGACGGAACCGCCACAGCACTCAAGTACGTATGAGATTCGCTCAGTTAATAGGGGGACTTGCTAAAAAGTTGGCGCGCTGGGAAGCTTAGCTTCTGAAATTGACAACTTTGAGCGTGGGGTTTTCCCCCCTCGCCTCCTCGCTCCGGCTTTGCTCGCGGAGTCGCCGGCGGGTTCTGATCTGAAACTTTTCCCCCGTAGCGGGCCTGCGGGGATCTCTGGAGCTTGTGGGATTCCTCTCCCTACCCAAAGAGGCGAAAAGCCTCTAACAAAGAGGAGGACCGGGATTTGTGCAGTAGTAGCTCCAGCGATGTAATTCAGGGTATTTCGGCTCTAGTTGTCATGGTAATGATGCTCTAGGCGGCGGCGGCGGCAGCGGCAGGGAGTTGCAGCTCCGGTGATGAACGGCAGTAATTTTCCTGCCTTTTAACTAGGATTGAAAATAGGGGCTCCGGTGGGTCCAAGTTAATATGCCTAATGGTGACTCCGAGATGGTTGACTGGGAGGAAGCTTGGGAGGGAAGGGGCCTGGTCAGCAGCGGCCGGAGTTTGCAGCGGCGCTCCGAGGATCTCAGGAAAGAGGGCGTAATTGTAGGAATGTGGCTTATTGTATTGAAATGAGCCTGGGGCTCCACCAGGCACGTCTGCCTGGAGTCGCCGACTTGCCCGTTTACACTTTTCCCTTCGGAGGTAATCGGGTGTAATTGCCGACCCCAGTGCCCCGACACGCGTGGGAACGGTGTCCCTCTCCTCCGGGCCTTGAGTCGGTATGCGAGAGGCGTGTTTTACTCTTAACTGACAGAACTCGCGCTTTTGGAGAAGTTGCTCGTAGTGTTTTACTCTTCATAGAAATGAAAGTTCTCGGTGGTGAGAGGAGAGCGGTCAAGCGGGCGCAGCCTGCGGAGGCTGACTTCCAAAGGCACCTCTAGAACCTGTTGGAAGCTTGGGTCAGTCGTGAGGGAGAAAGCATTTGTCCCTTCATTCCAAAGACCGTTCTTGGAGATTGTCATTTATTTATTATGCCCACGGATTCTCCAGAGGGAAGAGCTGCAAGGAGTAGGGTAATCAGAAATCTCGGGCTATTATCCCAGAGCCCTAGGGTGCCAGGAGAGAGGTACAGGGCGCCCTTCAGTCATTTCATCGCGAATCCAATCCTGAATCTTCTTTTCCCACGACGGAGAAATATTTTATAGAACTGAGCTGGGGAAAGGAACAGCTGCCTAACGCGGCTGCTGAGCACAATGAATGAAGTTTGAGTTTATTCGAGTTCTCTTATCCGAGCAAGACGCTCGTAATGTGAATATCAAAGGCCCCTTAGGCCACAGCAGCCTCCACACCCGCTCCCTCCTCCCGAACCCCCCACCCCCCCAACCCCACCCCCGCTTCCCTGGGACCGTGCGCTCGCAGAAATTCTCCCCCGCGGTTTGTCTCCTCTCCCTCTGTCTTTCTGAGAATCTCTGTCTTTCCCTTTCTGTCGGTCTCTTCTCCACTCCTCCTGCCCCCGCCCAACCTCCGCCCCCGCTCCCCAGGGTTGGAAACTCCGTGGAGGAGCCCCGGTCACAATGGTGCGTTTCACGGTTTCCTTCACACACTTCACCACGGGGAGGGGAACACGGGGGTGTTCCTTTCGTCGGCCCACGAGAAAGAAAGGGGCTTTGACAGAGGTAGTTATTTCTTCCTAATTTACAACCCCGAGGCTCCGTGCTCCCGGCCGCGGCGGCCGCGAGCGGGAACGGAGCAACGTGTTTCCAGGCGCTGAGGCTTCGCCTAGGTAACCGGTCTTTTCGGGGCGGGGGGGTAAGGGTGGGGGGAGAGAGCCGAGGGGCGCTCGGCTCGGCTGTAGGAAGTGCGGTGTGGCTCTTCCCCGCGAACGCCGGGCGCTCGAGAGGAGCCCCTTCCTTGGGGAGACGCTACCCTCGACCACCCCAGTCAGAGGCCTATCCTTGGAGAAAGACTCCGCTTGAAAGGCCGCGGAGAAGGGCGGGAATGCGGGCACCTGGAGGTGGTGGTGGGAGGTTGCCAGAGACTCCCACTGAAGATGCGGGAGTGACGGGAAGCGCAAGCTACAGCCGTGGGAAGATCCGCCCTTGCCTGCGCTAGGGCGAGCGCAGGCTTTCTGTAGTATCAGCTGGGGCTGGGGTTGGGGATGGCAAGGGAATCCCTCATTTCCTGGCCGTCGAGGGCTCCCCGGATCTGGGGGCTCCGATACCCTCTTTCCTTTCAGGCAAGCCCGGGGAGCAGGGGCGGCGGGAGACGAAACTTATCCGACACCCGCGGCCCGCGCACCCCCGAGGTTTTTGGAATTTTGGTAGTTTGGGTTTTTTTTTTCCGAGTCCCCGTTCCCATCCCTGAAGCTGCGAGTGGGTCCGGGCAAAGGGGGCGCTATAGGCCGGAGTTTGGGGCCGTGGGATCCTTACCCGAGGCCCGCCGAAATGCGCTTCTAGCTACAAAGTTTCGCTAAGGCTTTGCGCAGAGACGCTCGCCCCAGAGCCGCTCTCGGCGCCCTCCGGAATGTGCCCCCCTCCGGGTCGCCGGATGGCCCCGAGCCTCGAAGTCGCCCACCCTCTGGGATACCGCCCGCTGGGCGCAGGGGGCCTCCCTCCCCTCTCACCACCAGCCGCAAACGCCAACCGCCTTGTGCCTCGTTTCCAGCGCCGGCCTATTTCCACTGTGTCCTTTTGTTTGCTTGACCCCTGGCCCCCGAAACTCGCGGCTAATAGAGGCGAAGCTCCATTAGCATTTAGAATGAAAAGCGCAGACTTTCTTAATTCCTCGGGGCATTCATGCATTCGTTCCGGACCCTATGCCTTTCCTATGCAACGTGTAAAATTTGTATTTGAGGGGTGGGGGCGGGTGAAGTTGGAAAATATTTTCCGCTCGTGCACACTCACAGACTCCGATTCGGGCGGAACTCCTTCCTCAAGTGTTCTCCATTCTTCGGTTTTCATGACATCGTTAGCTTGGAACCAATTGTGGGGGCAGATAGATTAATTTCTGGGCGACGACTGGCTGCGCGTTTTTTTAGCCTCGGTTCGGGAACCACAAAACCGCGGTGAGTGCGGACAGCCTTTCCTCGGCTCCCCCAAGGCGCTGTGATGCTTGCTGCCCGGGGACTCCGGTCACCTTAAGCACCGCTTTCTTACCCTTCTAATTCTTTTGTAATTAATGCATTTCTAGAGATCTCTTCAACCCTCACCGCCGTACGCCCAGTCCAGGCCGCGGTGACCCAGCGTGGTCTCACTGTGACCTTTGTCCTCTCTCCTGGTGCCCTCAGAGCCCACTGCGGAAGATCGCAGCCCGGCAAGCCCCAGCCCTGAGACTGGACCCTCAGCGGAGCCGGGCAGCACCTCCGCCGCTTCGCCCCGCCAGACGTCCCCGCCTCCTCCACTCTCAGCCTCCGCTGGAGAGACCCCCAGCCCCACCATTCAGCGCGCAAGATATCCTCCAGGTAGGTCTGAAGGCACGACCCCTTATTCCTCCCGGGCTGGGATATGTGTGTGGGGGAGCCACATACCCAGCAAGCAGGCTGGTCGACTTGCCCAGCGCCAGGACAGCGAGTGACTGCTGGCCGAGAATTTCACGGCACAGGTGGCTTCCTTGCACGAATCTCCTCTGGATACCACACCCTGTTGCTACCTAGTGGAGCAGCCAGATTAAATTAATCGTATTGCTCAAAGATATTTTTCCTGAGAAAAATGCAAATACACCAACAGATTTCGATCTTTTATACATTTTAATGTCTTCATATTTGCTCTACTTTTAATGCTAATGCATTTAAGTTATGGGATCATTTCGAACAATGCAAAGCATTTTTGTTTGTATAAAACGCAAATCACTTGGGTGCAGACATTTGGATTATTGAAGCTCAAAGGGAAAGAGAGAAAGCATTTGAGCTGAAAACCAAGGAGTAAATTTGATTTGGGCAAAAGAAAGGACTGCAGGTTTGGCTTGTAATACCTCTTTATGCATTTGGTAAAGGGATACCAGGTGCCTGGCCAAAGAGATGCAGATAAATAGAACTCAGTCCCAGCAAGCTCATCTTCTGTCTGGAAACCTCAGAAAGACACAAAGAAGAGCAATAGGTAGGGATTGGCAAAGAAGAATGATAGAAAAGACTCATGGAGAAATCCAAGGGAGGAGAACAAATGAAACATCAGGCAGTGTTCTTTCTTTTAAATGACTAGCCTTTCATTTCACCCCAACAAGTGGACAGCAGGATAAGTGCTCTTTTAACTTCAAACTAATGAGTGTTTGTAGGGCACTCGGGAAATAAAGGCTTGAACTGGCCTCTCCTCATCACTGCTTCTTCCACCAGGCCCTCAACACCTTTTTACAAGTCAAGATTTCATCCCATACATGTATGACTCAATCAGATTTGGAAATGTGGGTAAGAGAAAGATGTCAAAGGAAATGTGAAGTATTCACTTTTCTGTTAGTCACAACTTTTACCCCATAGACTCCAAAGACACGTTAAGCACGTGGTTTTCCTTTGGCTCAGAAAAACCAACCACCAGAAACTGCCCAGTTTACTATTTATATTTAGCCATAAAGAAAGGGAAATAATTAGATAAATTATCCACTAGATCCAATATTTCTCAGGGCTTTCTCATCCAGTTCAACCTCGCTGAACAATAGTAAGCACTCCAGATATCATTGCTTTGGGGGCTGAAAGAAACTAAACCTATTAAGAAACTGCTTTCTTTTCTAGGGGTGCTAATTCTTCTGTCATAAGAAAATATGTAGATAACTAACCTATTATGACGACTGTAAACTATTGTTATAAAGCAGCCACTGATATATTTTATTTCTTAGAATGGGGAGAAATACACACACACACACACACACACACACACACACACACACACATATATATATAGCATATATGGCAGAGAGCAGGTTTGGTGGGTGTTTTGTTGCAGCTGCTGATCTTTTTCTTTGCAGATGGTACAAACTCCCCCGAGTCCATTTCCTGGACCTACGTTCCTACCTCACCACCTAGCTGGCTGAAATCATCAACAGGGGTCCAGTTTGAGCAGGCTGCTAGCCCTGCTTGGAGGAGTAGGGAGAGGGTGGGAGAAAGCAACCACAATGTGTGTGGGTAGCCTCAGTTGGCACTCATAAAATGTTAGAATGTCACTGGGCCAGTAAGTCCCATGTAGGACACCTTTTTTTTTTTTTTTTTCTTTTACTAACTCATAGGTTTACAAATCAAAGTGTGTGACTTGGGGGACCAGTGGTCTCTTTCACCCAAAAGAAACCAACACGGCCTTCACTGGATTTCTTCTTGTCCTCCCAATTTGTGGCTGAGGTCACTTCATTTAATCTCTAGGGCTCAAAACCACTTTTAAAAACACGACTGGGCTTATGAGGGAAGACATCAAAATTCACAGATACAGTGGAGGACAGGGCAAGGGAGGGAAGGTAGGCACAGAAGTCCTCAGGAGGCTGGGTTTTGGCAACCTGTGGCCCCTTTGGCAGTTTGTCAGGGATTCAACTTTCTTCCCAGGGGAAGAAGGAAGGAAGGAAGGGAGGAAGGAAGGAAAGAAGGGAGGGAGGAAGGAAGGGAGGAAGGAAGGAAGGAAGGAAGGAAGGAAGGAAGGAAGGAAGGAAGGACTCTAAGTCTATGCTACTAGAAGGTGGAAAGAATGTCACTTCCTCTCTATTTCCCATATTAGAGAGTGACAAGTCCATTGCTACCTATTAGCTAGGAAGAGTGCCGACTTGCTTCTGAGAGACCTTTTTCCTCTCCCTTGCAGGTATGCCCTGCGTGCAAGCCCAGTATAGCCCTTCACCGCCAGGTTCCAGTTATGCAGCACAGACATATGGTTCGGAATACACCACGGAGATCATGAATCCTGACTACTCCAAGCTGACCATGGACCTCGGCAGCACCGAGATCACGGCCACGGCTACCACGTCCCTGCCCAGCTTCAGTACCTTCATGGAGGGCTACTCGAGCAACTACGAACTCAAGCCCTCCTGCCTGTACCAAATGCAGCCGTCGGGGACCCGGCCTTTGATCAAGATGGAGGAGGGCCGCACGCACAGCTACCACCATCACCACCATGACCACCACCACCACCACCATCACCAGCAGCAGCCATCCATTCCGCCCCCCTCCGGCCCGGAGGACGAGGTGCTGCCCAGCACCTCCATGTACTTTAAGCAGTCCCCGCCGTCCACCCCCACCACGCCGGGCTTCCCCCAGCAGGCGGGGGCGATGTGGGACGACACGCTGTCCTCGGCACAGGGCTGCATCGCACCCGGCCCGTTGCTCGACCAGCCAATGAAGGCGGTGCCCACGGTGGCAGGCGCGCGCTTCCCGCTCTTCCCCTTCAAGCCCTCGCCGCCGCACCCGCCCGCGCCCAGCCCCGCAGGCGGCCACCACCTCGGCTACGACCCGACGGCCGCCGCCGCGCTGAGCCTGCCGCTGGGAGCCGCCGCCGCCGCCGCCGCCGCCGCAGGCAGCCAGGCAGCCGCGCTCGAGGGCCACCCGTATGGGCTGCCGCTGGCCAAGAGGGCGGCCGCGCTGGCCTTCCCGCCGCTCGGCCTCACGGCCTCCCCCACCGCATCCAACCTGCTGGGCGAGAGCCCCAGCCTGCCGTCACCGCCCAACAGGAGCTCGGCGTCGGGCGAGGGCACGTGCGCCGTGTGCGGGGACAACGCCGCCTGCCAGCACTACGGTGTGCGCACCTGCGAGGGCTGCAAGGGCTTCTTCAAGGTGAGCGCTCGCCTCTTCCGGCTCCCTCTCCCCTCCGCAGCCAGCTTCCTCAGACACCCGCTCGAGTGAGCGTCTAAGCGGGCCCTTCCCGGTTTGAGAGGTGTAATGGTTATACTGTGCATTTCAGTAGCCTTTCCTAGCACCCTCACACCCACTTTCGCAGGGTTTTTTAACTTGACGTCCATTACAGGAGGCCCAGACGGGCTTGAGGGGGCTGTGAACTTCCTGACTTGGCGTTACTTCCTGCTCATTTTTATGGAGAGAGCTTTCAGCAGATTCGCAAAGGGATCTGTGACCTCAAAATGCAAACACCTCACTGTGTTCCTATTCTGTCCATCCAGGATATCTGAGGGAATAGAGTCTGTGTGCCAGGCCCTGGGTATTTGTATCTCATTTAATCCTCCTAGTAAGAGCTAGGACTCTAGACTCAAACAGAACTGACATTGAATTTTGGTCACCCACTAGCTATTTTTACTAACTGCGTCTTGACTGTTTAATTATCCTTGTTTCATAGATGAGGAAATGGAGGCTCAGGGAGGTTAACTGCCCCTGGACACACACTCAGAGAGTGAGATGGAGGCAGGATGCAAACTCATGTTTGCATGACCTCAACGTGCCTGCCCTCTTCACAGCTCTGCAGCTGCAGAATAGACAGGGGCAGCTGGTGGATGCAGTTTGGGGCAGCTTGCTCTGTAGAAGATAGCAGCTGGGGTCTCATCATTCCACTCCACTTCTGAGTGTACCACACAGAGTGGGGACACTCTTCATTATCTCGGAGACCCAAAGGAGAATTTTATAGTGGGAGGGTCTTCAGCCTCCCCCTTATTTTGCCCAGGAGGATACTGAAGTCTAGAGAGGTGATTTAGTTGCACATGGGGACAGTTCCAGCTGGTTTCTCCTGACTCTTGAGTTCAGTGCTCTTCTCACCACTCAGGGGGAACAGGCCTTGTTCTCTTGCAGCTCTACTTTTGCTACTGACTCCCAGAATTCTTCAGACACTTAATTCTGTGCCACCCTCCCCACTCCTCACTCCCCTGGCTCTTATGTCAGGCATTTGCAAACCCCCGAATGCTCAATAATCACTTCCTAGCCTTCAGTGTTGGGCAGGGTGGAGGGAGAGGAGAAGCTGGATGCTGATTGGATAATGAGGATTTGGGAGGCCAATAGGATGTATCTGGGAGCATGCTGGAATTGGAGTCAGAACACTCAAATAGGAGTCCTTGATCTGTCACCTACCAATTTTATGATGTCGGGCATGACACTTCCTTCCAGGCCTCAGTTTCCCTATCAGGTGAATACATTTCAGAGAAAGGCTGTGAGTATTAAATGAGAGAAAACATTTATGAAAGCACTTTATAAGCTTTAAAGGGCCATAAAAGAATAGTTCATTATAAATGAAAATACAGACATTTATTAAAAAATGCACATGTGTGCATTGGTATACATACCAACAAGCAACAGTTATTTTTGATCTGGAGCTAGGAATCATGTGATTAACTTCTGCAGATAAATGAGAAAATGCTTGTGGAAAGATTTTGCAGTATGTTAAATGCCATACAGGAGGTATGCAGGATTATGATGTTTTAAATGTAGAACCATCGGTTTAGCCGTTTTTTTCTGTCTTAACTACACAAGCTTTACTTTCAAGTAACTGCATTCCTTTAGCAGATTTGCTTTTTACAGCATTTCAGCGGAAATGCTGAAAGGCAGTGAAATGGGCAGCTGAAAGGGGGAAAAGAAAGAAAAACAAGAGAAGTACAAGTAATCCACAAATATAATCACCCCTGAATTGACCAAAATACAGGAGTGGTGATACATTCCTCGTCTAGAAATGTCAATTAAGTGTTCCCCAACAGCATCCTTTTTCTGTAGCAATATCTTGAAAACAAATCTATACTTGAAAGGGTAGGGGTAGGATAAGGGAGAACCACCCCACAGATCCGTTAATTAAGGGAACGGGAGCAGGTTTTACCCAGTGGCTCTCTACCATTAAATTGAATTCTTTAAAAATGTGACATGAAGTGCAGTTAATGATGGGAATTCAGTGATTGAACCATAACGATCTCTCCCTGTCCTTAAACTATTGTGCAGGCATACACAAATGTGGGGAAGGTTTGAGGTTATTGGGAAAACGTATACCTGAAGCAAAATGCCACCAGCACTGAAACTGGGATATCCTTGAGGACGATGGCAAGAAGTAGAGTTTTTTAAATTACTTCATGTTCAATGAAAGAGAGCTTCATTTAGGAAATACAAGTTTCCTTCCCTTACAAACTGCTGCGAATTTAAATGGTGGAAACCTCAGAAGTATGTTTGTGTTTCGGAAATTTTGCATTTTAAACTAAAATCACCTGCTAAAGCAGGGGAAATGTATCTGGCTTTAAATTTTATATAAGCAGTTTAGAAATGATCTCTTAAAATGAAATTAAAAGGTGATAGAGTGAAAACTGATACAAGGGGGTTGAGAATTGCTGAAAATTAAAAAAGAAAGTAAATCTATTTAGAATTTTAGACACAAAATAGATCACCAATCCCAAATTACCTGGATTTCTTTTTTTTTATGCAGCCCAGGCTTACCAAATAAATTCCAACTTTCTGCTCTATTTGGAGTTGAATATATTCAGGTAATTTCTTAAGAGTGGTAAATACACATCCATTTGCACAAATGTTTTTTATTTTTTTTAAAAAATCAAGCATTCTCTTATATTTGGAGCATAAAATATCCTTTATTATTTCTTCATGTTTCATTTTTAAATTATACGTGATTCTGAAGAATACAACATTATTTTATACCCAGGCCCAAGTTTTATGATACATCTTTTACAGTATGGCTATTTTGATGTCTGTGTCAATATTCATTTATGAAATAACCAATTAATGGGAATTTTCATTGAAAATATATGGCTGTCATATTCCTTCTTTTATCTCATTCTTTTTGTTTGGTTGGTTTTTTTTTTTTCTTTCTTGGATGTGATAGCGGTTTTTAGTATCCCGTTTTATGATTTTGCTTTCAAAAATGAGAAATGGACAGTTTACCATTCTTTTAAAAATAAAATACACTACACAAGCTGATTAAATGATTTTTTTTTGCATTAAAACATTATTTCCTATATGTTATAACTAGACAAGTCCTCGTTTTTGCTTTTTATGATTTCATCTCTATTGGGGAACAAAGCCAGTTTCTGTGATATTTGACTTACAATAGTGATATCCAGCAAAGTACATCCCAGATAATTTTGATTTTATTTTAATAAGGTCAGCAATAATCAGGGGAGTGGAACAAGTAGAAAATTGTTCCCAAAGGGATATTAAAAGTGAAGATAATCTAATCCTCCAAGGTATGATATGTTGACCTGGTAATTTCAGATATGATTTTATCATTCAGACTTGGGTGTCTCCTGAGACTTGCTTCAGAACAATCCGAGATGATTTTCATTGTCAGCAGCTAACACTAATAAAATTGTTTTTCCTGCAGGCTAGCGTGTTAGGAAATTAAATTTATCTAATTATACGAATTGCACTGTCGCTTTTCACATTGTAATTAAAATACATCTTGTCAGGTCCTACCTCTTTCCAGAAACTATTAGTTGACTATCTCTGTATTGTATTCCTCAGAGAACAGTGCAGAAAAATGCAAAATATGTTTGCCTGGCAAATAAAAACTGCCCTGTAGACAAGAGACGTCGAAACCGATGTCAGTACTGTCGATTTCAGAAGTGTCTCGGTGTCGGAATGGTTAAAGAAGGTATGGATATAATGCTTTTTGTCCAGCTTGCTTATAAATATTCTCAGATATCACTGAAAAAGTTAATATTTACATTAGAATGGTGAAGTTTCCTAGTTTCCCTTTCTTTTCAACATTTTATTTTTATGGTGTGTATTTACATTCAAAAATAGCTGAGGTCTACTTATTCTAATTTCTCAAAATCAATAGAGAGCTTGTGTACATACATCTTTGTTCTATTTGAGAAGGAGACTTTTAGGGCTAGTTCATTACCAAATGCAAGTATGGGGTGGCTTTTATGCTGCTTGTTTCAACTCTCATTAAATCATTGTGTGGATATTACTCCAAACTTATTGCCACTTTTAAATGGTTGGTCTCATTAATGATTTGCTCAACTGTAAAGTGTTTTGATTCCTTTTTGTGATTTATGGCTGTTCATGGATATCTTTGAAGACATTTTTTCTTTGTTTCTCTCGGTATCAGTCGTCCGTACAGATAGTCTGAAAGGGAGGAGAGGTCGGCTGCCTTCCAAACCAAAGAGCCCATTACAGCAGGAAGCCTCTCAGCCCTCTCCACCTTCTCCTCCAATCTGTATGATGAATGCCCTCGTCCGAGCTTTAACAGACTCAACGCCCAGAGATCTCGATTATTCCAGAGTAAGTTTTATGATGTCTTGCTCTTGAATGAATGATCAGGGTCTCTATTCATGATAATAGTAATAAGAGTGGATTGAATGGCTTCGTGCCTGGCACTGTGCTCAACCGTTTTCATACCTTTTCTCTAGTTTTCACTTCACTTAGCAATTCCAGTGCATCCATTGCACCAAATAATTTTTGCCTTATTGAATCTCTAAATGCCTTAACAAATGACCCTGACCGTGCTGCACCTGTCATACCCATTGTTGCAGGATTCCTGATGGTTGTGCCAATGAAAATCTGCACAGGTGAATTACAATTTGTACATTTCTTTCATGCTTTAGACAAAGTGACTACTTTTTTTTTTCCATATTGTGACCAAACCATCTGGGTAAGCTTCAAGTTATCCTTAAACAGTTTACCCAATTGCACCGGCATTGACTGACCTACTGCTTATACTGAGGGATTAAACCATTGATGGAGAGGAGCAAACTCTGGCCTTGACATCAGGAGGTGTCAGGAGGACTGGGATGGAATGCTACCTCTGCTGCTTCCTGCCTGGGTCACCTGGCTCCTGCTGTTGGCTTTCTCATCCTTACAGTGGAGATGATTACAATAGTTAACCTCAGAGGGGTGTTTTGAACATCAGTCACACAGGAATGACGGTTGAGAAAACATTTGAAAACTGTAAATGATTACCAGTGTTGTTATTTAAGCCAACCAAAATATATTAACACTTTTATTTCATATGGGATATAGTAAAACATCATCAGTTTGAGCCCTGCAAATTCCCAGAAATTTGGATAACACAAAGAAGAATGATGAGAAAGGATTTTCTGAGCAAAGGTATAAACATTACTGGAAGGCAGTTTTAAAAGAGACTTAGAAAAGCAGACTTCTAGTAAGACAGGGTCTCACCAAAGAAGAAAAGAAAGGAAAAAGATATCAATCATTGAGCAATTTCTACATGCTAGGCATTGTGGTACTTTGTCTCATCTAACCATTGAAAGAAACATGAACTGTACGAATGGTTAATCCCACCGAAAGACAAGAAAACTTAGAAACACAGTTTACGCACAGATAAGAGAGATACCAGTCCAGGGATCCCCAGTTGGTTGATTTGTCTTGGCAGCAGCTACCAGATTGCCTTCTCCAGGTCCAATCAGTATTTCAAACTTCTGGTTGAAGGGCTGGCCAAGAGTGTGAGAGTGTCTGCCATATGCCCTCCTTTTAGGCTGCAATGTTAACAAAAGTGAAGGGGTGATTTGTGTATCTGCTGTGATCTTCCTTCCCTCATCCCCTCCCTCACTGTAGGTTGTGAAGCCTCCTCTCCACACTTGAGCACAAGACTTCATATAAGAAGCATGGTAGACCCTTAGCATCAAAGGTTGAGGACTCTTACTCTGATTACAAGTAGCATCTCTTGACTGAAGTCAAGTCTCAAATAATAGTCTAACAGAATAATGCAGTGATTAAGGGCTTAGGTTTTGGAACCATGCAGGCCTTGATTAAAATCCCAACACCATCATGTACTATCTGGGTGATCTTGAGCAACTGATTAAATCTTTTAATGTGTCAGTTTCCTCATCTGTGTTATGGAGTAATAGTAATAATATCTACTTCCCAGGGTTGTTTCTGGGAAGTTTAAATAAGATGATACTTGTCAAAGCTTTAGCACAGTGCCCTGTATGTTATCTCCTTGACCAAAACTTCTTATTCTATCCTTTGTTGAACGTTCTAATGAGTATAAACACTACACATGTCAGGTGCTATGTAGCAAAACCACTAAGGTAAGTGTTATGATCTCTCATAGATGAGATTAAAACTCAGAAAGGCTAAAGGACTGACTTGCCCAAGGTCACATAGTAATAGGTATCAGAGATAGAATTGGAAGCCAAGTGGGCCCAATTTGGCCCCCAAAGTCTGTGCTCTTAAAACCATAATTCGTTGCATCTCTGGTTTCAGTGAGAGTGGGTGATAGAAAAGCATTTGGGAATAAAAACTTTTCCATGAGCCAACTCTGGCCTTCCCTTATGCAATTCATCTGAATTAATGAAGCTTCTTGGCACTGCCTTCACTGAGGCTACAGCACACAATCTGACATTGTTCTGGGGCATTTGAAATCACTATTGATGGCCAGTCCAGAGGTTTAGTCCACAAAGTGATTTGGTGGGTTGGGGGGGGGGCCAAATTATCCAATTATTGGTCTACATGGCCTAATTAGTTATTCAGAGGCAAACCCTACCCCATACTTTGAGTTGTCCCAGCTGGGAACTGCCTCACACTGAAAAATCAATCCACTGTGTTTGCTTGCTTCTGCACCATTCAGGGTGTTAGACTAGAGTCATCATCCTCATCAACAAACATTTATCCAATTTAATTGTTAGCTTTGCCCAAAATAACAGATTGACCATGCCAGAGTCTGGGTCACACTGATACTACCTTTGGGGCCTGGCTCAATTTTGTAAAGCATATTTATTTTAATTGCATTGTTTTGGAATTGGGTTGAACCTCATAGCTTGGATTCTCCTGCTTTTAGATAGCTTTACAAAATTATCAAAAATTGGACCCAAATCAATTAAATTAAAAGTCTCTTTTAATAAAATACAGTGAGTTTTCATCAAAAACTTGGATGAAGGCAGAGAAGGCATGCTGATCACATTTGCAGATGACAGAAAGCTGGGAGGGATCGCTAATATGATGGATGTCAGTGTCAACATTCAGAGTGATTTCGACAAGCTGGAACAGGATGGGCTGAAACCATCGTGAAGAAAGGTCACAAAAATAAGTGTGAAGCTCAGCATTTAGAATTTTTTAAAATGGGAGAGCCTTGGCCTGTCAGTGGTTCATGTTAAGAAGATCTCAGGAGTTTATTCCATACACATTCAGTAAGAACCAACAAAGTGTGCAGTGGAAGGGAGGGATGCTAAATTAGCTTAGGCCTCAGTAGTAGAAGCATGGGGCTAGAACCAAGTTGATGGTGTCCCACGGACTCCGTCCTGTCAGTGCACACTTCAAGGATGGAGTTCAGTTCCAAGCTGGGATTTAAGAGGATCCAGTGTATGTATGTGGATACACTGTTTCTGGAAACTTGAAAGGGATGGTTGAAGGAAATGGAAATACGTAGACAGAAAGGGAGAAGATTTGGCAGGATTAGGTCACACTTTGGCCCTGTCGACAAGACGACTGTTGCTCCCAAGGGCAGAACTAGAGGGTGAAGGAGGGGGCCCTTCCAGCTCACTCTGAGGGCAAGGAAGAACTCTCCTGGCTATAAGAGCTGCTGTGGAAGCGTGAGTTCATCAACACAAGAAGAAACTAAGGACAACACATAACAGGGTTCCTCACAGGAGAGAGGTTATTTTGGCTGATACTAATTTCCTTCCAACGCTAAGATTTTATGATTCTAGGGTTTACCTTACTGTCCCTAAATGCAAGTGAATATATATACATATACGTATAAGAATATGTGTTGTTAAACAACTTGTTACTTCACAAGATTGAATTTGCTTCATTCTCTTTTTTAAAAAAAAATTAGCATAAAATGAATGAAGCAAAATGAATTTATTGAATGCCTACTTTGAGCCAGGCACCATCACATACATTCTTACATAATTTCACTTAAACCGAGTTTATGTGGTACAATTTATGGTTTCAGTCATTTTTTTAATGTCATTCATTGAAATTCAATTTTCATATTACCTTCTCCTTAAAGTTTTTTATTTATTAATTCATAGAACTGGAGGTGATCTTGAGGTCATCTAATCCAAAACGCATATTTCAGAAGACTAAATAAAGGCTTAAAAAGGCTAAGTGGCTTGCCTAAGGTCAGTGGCAGAGCTAGGGTTAGACCCAAATCTCATCACTCAAAGTAATATGTTTCTCTTTCACCATACTGCCACTTCTGTTTAATGGCAATATACTAGTTTTTTTTTTAATAGAAGCTTTATTAGATTTTAAAAATTACAATAAGAGTAATTTATAAAAGGCAGACCATTTAGAAGTGAATAAAGTGAAAAATGAAAGTCTCTTCTTCATTTATTCCTGCCTAATCTATATCATAGTGGTATATGTAATTTTACATTTTAAATAAGAATATGCCCTGTCAGTTTTGAGTCAGACAGTTGGCTTGACCAAAACAATTTATTAAAGATGCTACCTTCCCCCAGTGAATCAGAGAAATGAGAAAATGTTTGCCGGGCAGGTATGTTCTAATCTTGTACCTGCCTATGTGGCTTTAAGGTAGTAAGTGAGCATTTTCCTCGTTTGTGGGAAAGGGAGGTGGAGGAGTTGTTCCAAGTCACAGAGGGAAGGGGGTTTTCAAGGCCAGAAAGAGAGCTCTTCGCTCTGTGAAGCGTTCCTGGCTCTGGGAACTTTTCTTCTCCTTTGGGCCAAACTTCTCTCCTTCAAAAGTGAGCTCAGATCATTGTATATCAGTGCAGTCAAAACATGTCACATTTGATTTGTTTCTCCTCAAAATGTTGCTATTCTGTACCCCACAGTTGCTTTTAATTTAGCATTACAAGTATATATAGATACTGGGCTTGTCTTCAGAGCCTGCATAATTACTAATGAGAAAATGCACTTCACATCCTCATTAGTTGGTCATTTCAAGTATTTTCCAGCAAACTAGGATGTTTTCTGGTAATGGGTGTCACTTAGTATAGTAACAGACTCCAAATACAAGAGATACTGCCCAGATAAAACCAGGCACCAGCAAGTGGCATTTAAATATGTTAACAAGATAGCCTAAGAAATGGTTGACACATGTTAAACCTACAAAGTAAACATCATGAAGATTCTGCAAAGAGGGTGCTTTCATGAAGCTACTCAGAAGACCCTCTCAAATTGCCACCAACTCACTAGATGATTTCAGGCAACTTCTGCCCTGCTGTAGGCCTCAGTTTTCTCATCTGAAGGCCAAGGAGATTGGACTAAATGCACTGCCATGATCCCTTCCAGCCTTCTCCTTCCCTGACCCTCTGATTCCCCTATGGGTACAGGTCTGCATTTCCCAAAGTGTGGTGCCCAGACCGCATGTATCAGAAGGAGTCAGGGTGTTTGCTTAAAATGCAGATTCTCGGGGCCACACGCAGGCCTACTGACTCAGAATTGGGGGATGGGGGAAGACAGGCAGAAATCTGTATTCTAAAGAGGACCTTGGATGATTCTTTGGCACACTAAGCCTTGAGAACGATCGATATGGTTTAATAAGAACAATTCAATTTTACCTCGTATCTCCTATTTCCCAACTTTCTTGGGGTTGAAAAGGAATAAGCAATAGAGATAAGTTTAACAGAAAGTAATTGATTCATTTAACAATTCTTCCAGAGCAGTGGACCTGTTAGAACAAGATGCAGCTCCTGCCCTCATGGAGCTTACAGGCAAGTGAAGGAGACAGAAAGTAAACAAATATGTAACTGCAGTGATGCCATTGACGGGAAGAGAGGAGGGTTTTTTGGTTTTGGTTTGGTTTTTTAGAGAGGGGAGGCAATTAGATCAGAAAAGAAGAAATTTGGGATAAAATATATTCATTGCCAGTTTTTAAAGTGTCACTTTTTAAAGTGTAAGAACCTAAGAATATGTATACATAGTTTGGCTCATAGAATGATAACATCTAAAATATAAAGAAATATAAGGACCCAGGGAAAAGTAACATTCTAAGTGGAAACAAAGTGTTCTTAGGACATTTTACATATTTAGCCAGGACTGACACTGAGGTAGAGTAAATAGCAGATTCCACTCTGCTATGAAAGCACCACATTGCTACGTTTTAGGGCTGGTGTTCACCAAGGGTTTCACGTAATTCCCAAATAACTTATTTTAGGCCTAGGTTGTGGCTGAAATCTGACCTGTAGAGCCATGGTATTGCCATTTGAAATGTGTCAACTCAATTTAGTTTAAATAGTATTCACTGTTTTTTGCAGCTCTAGATTCTCAACCTAAGTGCTTCGGAGAAATCTGCATTAGACATTAGCTATCAGTAAATGCAATATTGTGTCTTTGACTAGTGGTAAAACCTGATTATTGATTATCCGTATAGGCTGTAATAAAAAGCATAAATAGGAAAAAAAAGATTCATTTTTAAAGTCTTTCTCTATTTGGCCTATGTCTGATTAGAATAGTCAATAAACAAGTATTTCTAGATTTTTCTTTGGTGAACCCCGAAGCTGCTTATCCCAGAGACAGAGGGATGTAGGGGAGCACAGAAGCAGAGATGGGGGTCTGGTTCTTCCACCTCTACGTCCAGTATTCCTTAGCAAGGTGTTTATAAACTGCTAGTCCGGGCAGAGAAAGACTCTAAAACGTTTTGTTCCATTTCTTTAAATCTTATGTTCAGTAGAGGGGATACTTGATTTGTCTTTTCCCCCCAGCACTTGATGCTGACCCTCCAGTCACCCCCAAGTTACTGGTGGCTCAGGCTGAATCCAGTTTGGCTCCAGAATTCTGAAACGTGAACCAGAATCACTGCAGGTGAAGCTCAGAGGGTCTGGCTGGAGTCTGGCACACGGGGCCCGCTGGCTTTCCTCCCTGCTGGACTCTATCAGAGAAAACCGCACACACAGGCAGCAACTGCATTTCCCTGTGTGCAGGATGCATGAAATGTGAGCCCAGCAGGGGTGGAGGCCTGCAGAGGACCCTGGGGGAAAGCTAAGTGCTCCGGAGGATTCTGAGCAAATATTGGAAGCAGGGAGATTATTGAGTTGTGAGCCATGGTTTCAGGGACTTCAGTGCAGGAGAGAGCTGTTAGGTCCCATTCCCTGACATTCTTTAGTCTTTTTTTCTCCATTTAACACACTATTTTAAAACAATAATGCTGAATCAGTATCAAATTCTAGGCAATACCGTCATACCTGGTGTGATTAGCAACATTTAGAATCATCAAATGCAAGAGCCATCACATGGAACATTCACCAGGATAGATGATGGTCTGGGCCATAAAGCACACCTTAACACATTTAAAAGAATAGAAATCATACAGTGTCTGCCGTCAATCCCACAAAGGAATTAAACTAGAAATCAGTAACAGAAAGATAGCTGAATGCAAGAGCCAGAAGGAATCAGCTAGTCTAGTCACTTCCAACTTCAGAGGCAAAAATAAACCCAGAGAAGTTAAGTGCCTTGTCTAGGACTGCACAGCAAGTCAGTGCCAGAGCCTGGAGGAGGTCCCCATGACCGACTGCCTGATCCAACATTCTTTCCTCAACTCTGAATTACCTGGGAGTTTCACATGTAGTGCTGTCAACTTTCTAAAGGTGGTGCTGCCCTGAATTTCATCCTGCCCCTGGAGAGCATATGGAATTAGATTCATATAAGAAGAGAAAGTTTAAAAATAAAATCTTTTTTTTTTCCACTCTCCTCCAGTTAATAGTATGTGTGCTGGAAGGAAGTGGTGGGGAGTGTCTATGACACCAGTATCATGCTGTCATCCTTGAATATCTGTGGGAAGGATGACTGCTTCCTCCTCCTGGGCTTTGCTTCCGTGGTCCATTACAACACAGAACATCCAGGGCTTCACAGAATCCAGGCCCTGGGTGGATTATTGGGAACAGAGGAACCAGGGATTTGAACTGGACCTGATATTATGGGATCCTAGAAAAAGTCAGGGCTGAAAATTAGAAACCTTCCGGTTCAACCCTTTCCCCCATTTTATAAATATGGAAGCTGAGGGACAGTGATAACTCCAAGTATCAAAACTGTTATCAGTATCATCACTATCGTCATGTGTTAAACACGTTCTATGCGTCAGGTCCTCTGCATGTATTATCACATTTAATCATCACAACAAAATGTTAAGGAAGATATTATCCCCATTTTACAGAGGAGAAAACTGAGGCTCAGAAAAGTGAAGTAATTTACCCCAGATAACTATAGCAGCAGAGCTACATTATTTCACAAATTAGGAGCCTAGACAAATCTAGGATCAAAGTGGCTTGGCTCCTTGTCTGATGTTTCTTTTGTTATTTCATGATGCCTCTTGGGAAAACACAAAGGGGAAAAAAAAGACCCAATTAAGACAAGTGCCTCATTTCCTCAGACCTGTGTAGTTCTACAGTGAGCACTTGGCTGCTTATTGGCTGTTTGTCCTCCAGCCAGGTTAGAGTATTGTTGCAAACCTAGGCACTCCCCTGACTGTTCTTTCATGGAACAATATTCAACAACTGTTTATTGAGCGTCAATTATGTGCCAGTCACTGTGTTGACAAAGTATGGGACCAAATGAATACATACATGGAGAACTCCAATTAAAGCAAAGCAAAATACTTTTTAAAACTATCCTACAGGCCACCAGCTAGTAACATCAGACCTATTAACAGCCAGGAGGTGTAAGACTGGAAATCACAGAGCCATGTTTAAGTCTTGGCTGTACCACTGTTGGTTATGTAACTTGGGAAAGTCTATTAACCTTTCCAAGCATCTTTGAGCCTCAGTTTCCTCATCTGTAAAGTAAGGATTAAAATCCATGCCCTTTGAGGATCAACTTGAGAGACACAAAAGCACACTCAGCTGTGTTCGTATGAAGGCAATGACGTGCATATTTACATGAATGTTTTTGCACATCTCCTAAGTCTCTGTGTTGTTGGTTGTCCCTTAATTATTATCTCGCTGTATCAATCTTCCTGCCTGACGCAGGAAAGATTTTCCTCCAGTGATTCAAGCAAAACCCAGGCTCTACCAGCATATCTAAAAGCCGTGTCAAGACTTTATCCCTGTTTGTACCTTTCTTCTCCTGGGGCCCTCTAGATCAATGATGTCCAATAGGATGTTCTGCCGTGATGGAAATGTTCTAAACACATGTGACTATTGAGCACTTGAAATACGGCTAGCGTGACTGAAGAACTGGATTTTAAATTGTATTTAATTTTCATTAATTTTAGTAGCCGCGAGCCCTGAGTCTGATGGCACACAGCTGCCTGGGCCCTGCCAAGGACACACTCCTTCCCGACTGCTTCCTTGTTTGTTTTATCTCTCAGGAATCCATCTGCAGCAAGCATCCATCTTCTCGTATTGGTCAATTCCGTGATTCTCAAACTTCACTGTGCATGAGAATTCACCTGGAGATCTTGATAAACCAGTTTCTTGGGCCTACCCTCAGAGTTTCTGATTCTGTAGGTCTGGGGCAGAGCTGGAGATTTTCATTTCTAACACATTCCCAGGTGCTGCTGATGCTGCTGGACCGGGGCCACAGTTTGAGAACCAGGGGTTAATTAAGCATCTTGTTTGGAGACAGCTGTGCCTTAGGGAATCTGTGGATCCTGGAGGCTGGTGCAGACACAACCCCCTGGGGTAACGGTTCTCAGCACAGCAGCCCTTTGGAATCACCTGGGGAGTTTTTAAATTCCTGATGGCCAGTCCCGATCCCAGACCAGTTAAATTAGAATCTCTGTGGATATGACCCAGACATGAGTGTTTTTTTAAAGCTCCCCAGATGATTGCAGTCAGGATTGAAAACCACTGCACTTAATGGGACTTAAGCAAATTTCATTGACTATTAAGTGGTAACAGAATCCACTCTATTTATGTCACAGGGCTATTGTGAGAATCCGATGAGACTGTGAATGCAAAAAGGTTTTATAAACTGTGGCACCTAAAAGTAAGGATTTAGGTGTTGAAAATCTTGGAAGAGCCAAGCTGCAAATGATGCTGTTATCCCTGTTGGATTGAGATAACGCCGCTATCTGTGGTTTGCATTCTAGTACTGTCCCACTGACCAGGCCGCTGCAGGCACAGATGCCGAGCATGTACAACAGTTCTACAACCTTCTAACAGCCTCCATTGACGTATCTAGAAGCTGGGCAGAAAAGATTCCCGGATTTACTGATCTCCCCAAAGAAGATCAGACATTACTTATAGAATCAGCCTTTTTGGAGCTGTTTGTTCTCAGACTTTCCATCAGGTAATTACTTTTATTTTTTCTTCCTCAGTCCACTCCTTCCTTTGAAGAAGTTTGAAACCTGCTGTGTTTGTAACTAAGTCAGCAGTGAAAAGTTTGCTCAAGATGGACATATGAAATATGACCAGGCATTAAAAAACTGAGCAGTGGGTGGAGCCCTGGGCTGGTAGCCAGGACTCCTGGGTTCTAGTCTCAGTTTTAATACAGACTTGCTCTAAGACCCTGAGCAGGTCACTTGCCTCACCAGGAATTTAGTTTCCTTCTTTGTAAAATGAGAATGTTGGGTTTGGTGTTCTCTAAAGCCCCTTGTCGCTCACATTCTGTGATTCCAGGAAGATTCTCATGGTGCATAAGGTATTTCCTGGGAGCAAGTATTTGTTTTGAACGTTGCATTTACCTCCCAAGGTTCTATTTAACAAGTTGCTGTTCTCATACACCAGATGGGGCACTGAAGAGTTCCCACAGCTTCTCAACCCCCAGTGTTTACTCCAAGAGAATAGCTTCTGGATCAAAAGATTTGGTTCAACTTATGACACTCAGTGACACCAAACACAAAGAGGAGCTGATTTTTCTAAAAGCTGGAACCTGGGATCTAAGCTTCTCTCTTAAAGTCCACATTAGCATTTTAAATTTCATCTTCCTTGCTTCCTTTTAGTTATATATTTATAGGAGATGGTACCAAAATTTTACCAACTTTATAGGAAAAATCATCACCTTTCCCCTCTTTGTCTTCCCTACCACCCCCTCCCCAGTTTCATACCATACTACCAGAAACTCTCACTTAAAGTGCAAATTCCCATGCCTCATTCCCAGCTATTTTGGTTTGGATCTGCCTTGAAGGAAGTCCAGAAATCTGCATTTTTAAGTCATGCTCCAGCGATTCTGATGCCGGTGTTCTGAGGTCTGGGTTTTAAACCCTGGGGTTGAAGCATGCGGTCCCGTGCGTCCCTCTGTGGAGGGATCTGTGGGAGAGGCTGAGGTGGAGTTACTACCAGACTGCCAGTAGTTGGCACAATTACTGCCACTCCTGTGTGTGCAAGAGCCACGCTGAGCCAGCAATGTGACTACCATCTATTAGGCAGGCAGCAAAGGATTAAGTAGGTGATAAGCTCCATGAGAGCAGGCACCACAGAGGCCCTATTTACCAGGTGTTCTCCAGTGTCTGGCTAAGGAACGGGCACAGGCTTTGTGCTCAGGAAATACTTTCTGAGTGAATGAATGAATAAAGCTGTTCATCCAAGAGGCACAATTAAAGTGACATTAACTTGTTAAGGCAGAAGGCCAGGAGAGAGAAATATGTGGCAAGAGATTTGAAAATTAAAGGAATTTAAGATTAAGGTAAGGACCACCTAGAATTCAGAATTAGTTAACACCTAACACTCATTGGCCTCTTGTATACCAGGCATTGTGCATGGGCTTTCAAATCCTTTATTTCATTCAATTCCCACAACATTCTTTGGAGGTAGCAATTATAATTCCTGTTTTATAGACAAGGAAAAGGAAACTCAGAAAGATTAAAGGAGTGCCCAAGGCCCCACAGCGAAGTGGTGCTAACTAGAAGTTCCAGGGCACCTTTCATTAGAAAAGAATGGGATGACTATGGACATAATATAAACTATCTGGATGGGTTGAGAAATAACCCTCTACAGCCCCACTGTTTAAAGCAGAGAATGTAATACAAAATAAGGACTCTTTTTATTTTAGACCACTGTTCAGTTTGTCATTGACTTCTGGCGCTTGCAGGAACTTGGTGTTTTTAGAGTCTGCACAATGGAATTGTAGTGTCTAGCCTCGGGCCTTATCACTTTTTGACATTTAAGAAAATGAAAGAGAAGTCGAAGGAGCGAAGTGGGAAGGAGTACTGAAGGGAACAGTCTCGTGTTCACTGCAGAGAGAGACTGGGCACTGGGCTTCGCTTCCACCATCCGTGAGTCCCAGGATGAGCCAGCAGCTGCTTGTAGGAATAAGAGAGCAGACGCCCCACCCCGAGCATCCCCAGGGCTGAGGCTCACCAGGGAAGTCAGCAGACAACCGGTGGTGGTTGTTTATCCCAGGAGCACAGTCTTGTTCATGGAGGGCGTCTGGACAGGTTTCACAGCACCACGCTGGGTTTTGGACGCTGCCCCAAGGCTGTGCGGGTGCCTGTGTGTTATGATGTTATCCCACTGGACAGACTGAACAGACCTATTTAATGTGTCTCTGTCCCTCACCCACCGCGACTTTCTCTCATAGGTCAAACACTGCTGAAGATAAGTTTGTGTTCTGCAATGGACTTGTCCTGCATCGACTTCAGTGCCTTCGTGGATTTGGGGAGTGGCTCGACTCCATTAAAGACTTTTCCTTAAGTTTGCAGAGCCTGAACCTTGATATCCAAGCCTTAGCCTGCCTGTCAGCACTGAGCATGATCACAGGTAAGCACCACCCTGCCGTGACTTGAAGGGACTGTGTCCCCCTCTCTCTCCTTTCCTGGCTTATGGTAGATTCTGACTTTGGCTGTCACACACACAAGAAATTAGGAAACTGATTGCCACTTTGCTGAAATCTGCTGTTTACCCTAGTTTAAAACAAGAGACGGACTTCCCTGGTGGCACAGTGGTTAAGAATCCGCCTGCTAATACAGGGAACACGGGTTTGAGCCCTGGTCCGGGAAGATCCCACATGCCGTGGAGCAACTAAGTCCATGCGCCACAACTACTGAGCCTGCACCCTAGAGCCCGCGAGCCACAGCTACCGAAGCCCAGGCGCCTAGAGCCTGTGCTCCGCAACAAGAGAAAGCCCGTGCACAACAATGAAGACCCAATGCAGCCAAAAGTTAATTAATTAATTAATTAATTTTTTTTAAGAAAAACCACAAGAGGCATACACCTGCAACTTATTGTCATGAACTTCCAGGAAAGAGGATTCCCAGTCTATTTGGTTATTGTCAACAAACCCAATAGATGAAAATCTAAGTTTCCACGGGACCTCCGTGGGCAGTTGGAGTCGCTGCTTCAGGGTTATTTTTACGGGGGGTTTGGAAGGAAGATTACCTTAACCAGCCTGTTCCTGTGGGGCAGAGGGTCGAGTCTTCCCTTTTCGCCAGTCCTTGGCTAGTAACCCAAAGTAAAACCAAAGAACTGCACACACATAAAACACACCTGTATTTATTTACAGCTTTATTTAGCAACTTTGATTGGCAGAGGACTGAGGAAAATGGATATTCATATAAAGTAAAAATGGTTTAACTCAACGATTTTGACGGGTTAAAAGCAGAAGCCTAAAATATAGTCAACTTCTTTGTTATGCCATTCTCCCTCTATGTGTCACTCCCTCTCTGTCCTTTGGGAGATAAAGGATTCCAAGGCAGAATGAGACAGAAAGAGAAAGGCACAGTGGGTAAGAGAGGGGATACCATCTCGCTGTGGCTGCTGGAGGCTGCAGGCCCCAGCTCCCCTTTGCCCCTTTACACTTTCAGAGTTTCCTGTTCGATCTCATCCTTCTTGATCAAACGGGGGCCTGGTGAGACAGTGACAGTAGATGGAGGCTCCAGAAGAGGCTAGCCAGACCAGGGGTGCACCTCCCATCCTTTTCGTCAGACCCAAGTACAGGCTAGGCTGTTGGACTGAGGATTAAATTTCAGATTCTTGAAACACTCTTGGCCGTGAAGAACATGTTTTTCAGGCAGGTGATGAGTTTCACAGCGGACCAGATGGGCCCTTCTTTCTGATGCATTGTCTATATGCACCTTCTTGGGACATCTGTTAGCTAAAGTGAGATGTGTCTGAGTACCTTAAGAGGCTAAGCTGGTTCATCATTTAATGGTTTACATGAAGGTCAAGAAGAGTAAAAGCATGTGCCATGGGAGGAATAGGACACTAGCATGTTCCCTTAGTATTCCAAGTGGAACCTGAATCCTCCTGGTCTTTGATCCTAGATGAGAAACTCCCTTCTTTTGTAAGGGCTGCCAGAGACTTCCAAGGGAGCCATTAACAAAACAAAAAGAAACACAGTCTCCAAGAGTATGGATTTGATTAAGGGGGCTTTCAAATGGCAACATAAGGGAGCACCCGAAGAAAATAAACCCATTTAAGGCACAGACATATTACTCCAGCAGTACTGAAATGAAATTGGCTCAAAGGCTACCTTTCAACTAAAGCTCTTCAGTTCAATTTTAAAACAATTCACCTCTTCCTAGGACAGTTAAACCTTCAAAACTAGAAAGTATGAAATTTAGTTAATTTAGAAAAACAGACACAAAAACTAGAGCCAGCCTTTGCTTTCCATAAATAAAGCCAGCACATTGCCATGTCTCTATGGAAATGGGTTTTGAGTCTAGTAAATCAACAAGTGTCCCCTGATCTAGGTACTCTGCTGCAAGTCAGTGGGTTTTCAGAGATGATAACACACATCCCTAGAGGAGATAGAATATGCAAAAGAATCCATGTGATAGAAGGTGCTGAGTGCTATGGTGGGGATGTGAAAGTGGGTACAAAGTGCTGAGAGACCCATGGTAGGGGGTGGTCTTCTCAAAAGAGGTAACATAAAAGAGTCTAAAAAAGAGTGGATATATGTATGTGTATAACCGATATGCTTTGCTGTACACCTGAAACTAACACAACATTGTAAATCAACTATACTCCAAAAAAAATTTTTTAAAAGAAGTAAATATCTCCAAACCAGGAAAAAAAAAAGAGGTAACGTGAGCTGGTCTTTGATAAAAGCATAGGATGTCTCCAGGCTAAAATGGAAGGAGTGAGAATTCTAGGCATAAATTAAAATGTGCTAAAGCCATTGAAAATATGGCTGTCATACGTTTCAGGAAGGAAATGTGTAAAAAAATAGAGTGATGGGAAATGAGACTGGTGTGATAGGTTAGGGTGGGGCAGGGCATGAAGAAGCTTTCACATTTAGGTGAGAAGATTGGGGGTTATCTTGAGAGCAGTGGGGGATCCACAGAGATGAGCATTGTGGCCAGGCTTGCATTTTAGAAAGGTCTACCCTGACAGCTGGTTTTGAGCACAGATTTTAGCAGGAAAGAGACTAAGCGGGAAAAGGCCAGTCCAGGTGTGAGAGTTGTGGTTTAAGAGGAGGGACCGAGGCCTACATGTTTTTTTGTTTTACCCTTTAAGTAGAAATTAATAGACAACAATGAGGTCACAGCATGCGGGTGCCAGGCAATCCCAACCTGGAGAGATCGGCAGTTCAGTGCACAGAATACAAACTAGGAATTAGGAGAAGGTGGTGCTAGTCTTGTCCCTGCCTCCAGTTTACTGTGTGTCCGGCAGTTATAGCTGCTCATCCACTGCCTATTTATGCAGAGGCATGCTCAGGGAGGAAACAGTTTAGCATGGCAGAAATTGCAAGGATTTTGGAGACCGCCATCCCCAGGTTAGAATCTGGGATCGCGTATTTAGTAAGTACGTACTATTGAGAAATGCATTTCTCTGAACTTCAGTTTCCCCATCTGTAAAATGGGGGAAATAATATCTATTGCCTCAGGTGGCAGTAAGGATTACAGAAAATTAGGTTTGTGATGTAGCCAAACTGGATTCAGAATAAGCACTCTTATCCACTTATGTTCCTTCCTGGAGGGATGGTAACAGGGACTCCCTCAAATGAGACACACGCCTGCCCCTTCTGCACACCCTAAGTGGTCCAAAATCAAACTCAGTGGCATGAGGAATCAGGTGGTGGCCTTAGAAGCAGTGTGTTTGGTGAATATCTCTTTGGATGCTTGAGAGAGGCTCAGAGCAGGACAGTGATATTAAAGGAATTCAGCTGCAGTTACTGGGCACTTACAATGGGCCCGGTCCTTGGTGGGGTGGTTCCAGATCCTGTGCTCAGTCCTGCAGCCTGTGCAGAGCCGGGTGTTACAGGTGCTGTGGTTATAACACACAAGAAAAAGAAGGCCTCTTCTCTCGTTTCTGGATCTCGCAGAACTCTCTTTGTGATTTGCTGGTTCAGAGGGGGTTTGAAATGTGTGAAAGCATCAGGAAATGGCAGAAAAGGCAGTGCCTGAGCAACAGTAGTGCACATTGTTGTGGATATTAATTTTCATTTGAATATGGGCTACCCTGAAATCTTGACTTCTAAATAAGCTCCGTTGATCCTAAAGGGTGCTTGTCGAATATCAGTGGGGCTATTGGCAGCAGAAAAATCATCCCAAAATCGTCTGCTCCAGACCACACAGAACTCATGAAAAGGAAATGGGGTCTTAGACATTTAACCAGTCTTGCTTTCCAGGAAAGTTATTGAGAATCTGGACAATATTGGTAGTTTGTACAAACCTGGCTTTGTTTCCTAATTCTTTTTTTTCCTCTTCCTCCACCTCTCTCTATGTGCCCTGGTGAAAAACTAGGTGGCGAGGTGGGGCAGGAAATGGTTTCTTTCAGATCACTCTCCTTTCGCACAGTGAAAGGGAATTCCCCACAGTTGTGGTTGTCAAATGTTTTTAGGTCCCCAGTTCATCTACCCTAACCATTCCCTTTTCCAGTGACATATTCCTGACATAGGAGTAATGGAAATGCTTTGCTTCTGATGGAATATCAATGAGGTGGTATCTAGTTGCAGTTAATTATGTATAACAAATAAGAAGCCCCCCAGATAGAAAGTTAGTGTGGAATTACCATTTTATAAGTATCCATTCACTAAGTAAATACTGAAGACCTACTATATGTGGGGCATGGTGGCAGTCCCTAGGGATGCAAAGATGAGTCATGTGTGAATTCTGCTGTCAGAAAGTGTATGGTCTACTAGGAAGTCATATATGATGATGATGTAGTGAACTCAGTGTGTGGTGGTGAGTGCTCAGGTCCTTAAAAGTGCAGGGGAAGTTCAGACTACTGCTAGCACTTTGGAGGTGAAGAAAAGTGGAGGTGCTGGTCATGAATAGCTTCCCAAGGAGGTGGTATCAAGAAATGAGACCATTTAGAGGAAGGACATTCCAGACGGAGGAAACAGCATAGCAAGGGCATGGCAGTGGAACACTTCAACACATTTTGGGGAAAAGCAAGTATGGTGGGGTTGCATTATATATCTTTTAAATCCTATATATAATCTCAGTAGAAAGAACAGAAAAATTAAAAGAGTACAAGTTATTACATTTGATGATTCTATGTCTTTGAATGAGCGTGAGAGAGAAGACATGAATCCACTGTGGGCCATGGTCTCTCTGCTTCTGGTGGTGAGAGCTGAGCGCATGTCCTGCACTTTGGGGAAATGTAAAGAATTTTCAGGAAAAAATATTGATTCTATGTAATATTTATCTTATGGCCTAGGATTATAAATGCATTTCCCATATAGTAAAAAGGGAAATAAGATTGGAAAGGCAGTTTTGGACCAGATGGTGGAGGGAACTTGAGTGCCCAAATACCATTTTGCAAAACACTACACTAAAAGAATGTTCCCCGTGGCTTTCTTTCCCTACTCATGTCTTCCGTCAGGTAGAAAATGCTCTTTTCTTTCTGTAGTCTTTTTCTTTGTCTTATTGGAACATGAATTCTGAGATTGAGGGGGAGGCAGAAGGCAATGAAACAGTGACATGGCAGAACGGGGCAGGTGGCTGATCCTGCCACACCCTCTACCACCTGTCTTCCCAGAGCTCCACTGTTCTCTCTAAATGGTTACCTGGTTACTCTGTTTTTATATCACCTATAGCCATCGGCTACATTGCAAGGAAAACTGAGTGTAAAACTTGGCAGGGCCATACTGTTTTTTTTAAAAGGTAGTGGAGAAAGGTTATCATGAGATTTGGAGATTGGAGAGCTGAGTTCAAGTCTTCACCCTGCTTACTTCCTAGCTGTGCAAGTTTGGACAAGTTCCTTACCCTCTGTGAATCTCAGTTTTCTCATTTTTCACAGGGATAATAATGTCTGCTTGTAGGTTTCTTGTAAAGATTGAATGAGCTAATGTATACTTTGCAGAAAAAAATATTAGACAAACCTTTATTATTATTATCCTAAATGGTAGGAGTTTTACTTCCAGGTAGAGCTAGCTGTTCTAAGAATCCATAAAAATGTTGATGCATCCCTAGAATTGTTTATGCACATCACATTAAGCGATTTCTTTGTGTCTTTCTTTTCCAACTAGACCCAGGGTTTCTTAAGGGCAGGGAGAGTCTTATTCATCTTTAAAATTACTTTAGCATTGAAAGGTGTCTGGCACAAAGCAAATATTGGTTGAATGAATGGGTTAATTGTGAATAGCAGAAAGTTTCCCAAATCAGGAAAATCTGAATTATTTATTTTTAGCCCACCACTTTGTTAGTAGAAAATAGTCAGAATTCCTGAGAACTACCCTATTTCGATTCAGATTGACACAGTAATATTTATTGAGCATCTTCTATGTGCCAGGCATAAAATCCCTTATCCTCCAAGAGTTTGTGGTCTCGCTGGGGAGACAGACACCTGCTCTAATAGATCAAAGACAGACAGACAGACTGAAAAGCACTATTACAGCCTGAGCACAGGTTGCTGACCAACTTGTGGTTTCCTGATCAGCGTGGGCTCAGTGTCTCTGGGACTGCCCGTCAGTAAAGGATGTTATTATGACATGAGAAGTAGCGGTGAGATGACTTCCCAGAGAAGGAAGTAGAGCTCCGAGCAGGAAGTCCTGTTTGTTAGTTGGTGTCTGAGTTACACACACATCTCTCCCCAGTTGCTCTCCTCTCCTTCTCCTTTGGCTGGACCTGTATTATTGTTGTTGCTGGGTTGGCCTGTGTGGAGACCTGCTCAAAATCAAAAGAAGTTGCTTTTCCTTATTGAGGCTCCTGATGGTATCATCACCCCTTTCCTCATCCCCTGATCCTTGCCATGAGGAAGAGGATTTGGCATTTCTTGTGTGGGTCTAAGAGGCAGAACTGGAAACTGTAGGAAGGCAAAATTTAGCTCAACATAAGAAAAACTTTCTAAAAGACAGAACTATTTGAAATTGGAATAAGCAACCATGGGCAGTGAGTTCCTGCCTTGGGGAGTGAGGTTTACGAAACAGAGACTAAATGAACGCTAGTTGTAGACTGGGTCAAACGTCTTATGGGGACCGGGGTTGACTATAACAGACCTTCTCCAGCTTTCACGTGCACACAAATCACTGGACATCTTGTTAAACTGAGGATTCTGATTAGGTAGGTCTCTGCAAGGCCTGAGATTCTAACAAGCTCCCAGGTGATGTTGATGCTGCTGATCTAGGGACCACACTTGAGCAGCAAGGGACAAGGGAACCTACTGGTAACCAGGATTCCATGAAATTAACGATAACTACCATTTTAAAATACTCAGTGCGAGGCACTGTGCCAAGGCCTCTGCATGTGTTATTTGTTTAATGTTCTTTAATAAATAAATTTGGAAGGACCTGAGATGGGTTACAGCAGAGATGGGAAGCACAGAGACCAGTCAAAAGCTATTAAAACAATATAGGTAACAGATATTGAAAACCTGGTCCAGAGGCAGTGAGACTGAGAGAAGATAGGTGCAAGGAACATTGCAGAGATAATAATCAAAGTTCTTGCATTGGATTAAATATGAGCCGGGGAGAAAAATTGTTAGATTTGATTGTGAGAGTGACGGGGAGGATTGTGGAATCATTAATAGGCCAACTCAGAAGTGGCTGATTTGAAGGAAACTTGAAGGGAAAGTTGAGCTGGGGACGTGGAAGATACTTGCTAATATTTATTAAGTACTTACTATATGCCAGGCATTGTTCCAAATACTTCACATGTCTTAATTCATTTAATTCTCACAACAACTCATGAGGCAGGTACCATTATTAGCTCTATTTTATGAATGTGGAAACAGACCCAAAGTCACCCAGCTAATAAGTGACAGAGCAAAGCTTTACATCCAGGAAATCTGGTTCCAAAGCTTCTGATGTGGTAGGTTTTAGAGTTTGTTAAGTTCTTTCCTGTTGTTAGCTTCTTAATAACTCCCAACTTGCTTATTCTGAGCAACCTACCTGTTTAATATTCATTTAATACATTTTACAGGTCCCTCCATTAATATATTCACTTAACAGATACTTATGGGGTATCTCCTATGTAGTAGGCTTGGTGCTGGAGATACAATGATGAGCAAGTACAGTCTATGCCCCCATGGAGCTTACATTTAATGGAGGAGGAGGCAATTGTCGCAAAACTATCTGATTTCAACCTGTGATATCATTCAAAGGGAAAAAATAGAGAAAATGCCATAGGAGAACATGATCTAGACTGGGAGTAAAAAGGGAAGCTTCCCTGAAGAATTATTTGATCTGCAGTCTAAAGGATGAATAGATGTTAACTAGGTGAAGAGAGAAGAACATGAACACAAACCTAAATAGCTGTATTATTTCACTCAATCAGTCTCTCCCCCTCTCTCTCGATCTCTCTCTCCCTGTTTCCTCCCTTCTCCCTCCCTCCCTCCCGTCTCTCCTCCTCCCCACTGCCTGCCTTCCTCTCTCTCCTAGCAGAGATGTCTATGGCATGGATAGCCAGAATGAGCAGGAACCCAGCAGTGTCTTTAGATACTAACGCGACGCAGGTTAGGAGTGCGGTCTGCTGTCTGTCTGCTTTGTTCACTGCTCTAACCCCAGTGGCTATAACATTGCTTGGCGCAGAATAGATACTCAAATATTTGTTGAAAGAAGCAATTAGTCAATTAGCTAATTAGGTACAGGGAAAGTAGGAGGGAGTTACAGGGAGGCTGAGTTAATCTCAGGAAGAGGAGGAACATTCTAACAGTGTTCAAGGCAACCAGGTATAATAGAAATATCTCTGGACTTGGTGTGAAGGAAATTAGCCACTTGTTAATTTTGACCATGGGCAAAGCACTTAACTCTCTGTGCCTTAGCCTTCTTACTCGTTGAATAAAGATCATCTTTGTCCTGCCTAATTCACAGGGTGATCGTGAGGGTGCAGTAAAATAATCTCAGTAAAAATGTAATGTAAAGTGCTATTAAATGTATTTTTATTATCAGGGTGTAACAGTGAACTGCCGGTCCAGCTGGTGCCAGGTACTGTCTCTGTGGCATCTCATAGTGGGAATTCTTGTCTTAGGAGAAAGTTTGAACTAAATAACTCAAATCCTTTCCAATTCATATATTCTATGGTTAGGACATGTAAATCCATTATGTAACCATTTCTGTAAGTTGTATTTTAAAGTTTTGAATACATAAAGCTGAGTTAAAATAACTGAAGTATTGGGTACAAATGTTGTAGATCAAAATGCAAAAAAATACTGAGAAGTTTGTTTTATTTAATGGTGGACAAAGATCTTAAGCTGAAATCTGTATATAATTCTCTAGGGAGGGGGGAAAATCCGAATGTCTGATTTCCCCTAGAATTTATGAACTCTCTGTATATCAGCTCTGCAGCCATGTTTACCAAGCTGCAAGATGAAAGGGGGTCCCTTAAACTAAAATGGCAGTGATTGGGGTTTTAAGGAATTTCAAATTACTCGGAAGGTCCCAGACACTTAGTGACTCCCAAGTGATGTGAAAATCTTACTGACTGGCTGGCAGCAGTTTGCCTGGAGACTGAATTTTATCTCAGCCCTTTTAAAAGAGTAAAGAAGCCACAAATCCAGTAGCTGTTCAAAACAACAAAGAAGGTGCCCTTGGCTTCTAACAGGAGTGTCTCTGAATTCCTCAAGGAATTCCAGGCCTAGGCTTGATCCAGCTGGCAGGAGGTATCGATCTCCACTTGAATTCACTGAATAAATAATGGTTGCCATAGTTATCGAGCAGTCACAACTGGTTGGAGAGCAGGGAAAACTCCGAGGCACCTTCTGTGAGTTTGGCCATGAGAAAGTCTGGTTACAAGGTTCCATAATCAACCCCCTCCTGAAATCCAGCCCACACATTGCTCAGTTTCTTTATCCTGATAATGAATATGGGATCTTGAATATAGTGCAAGGCATGAGGCACAGAAAGGAAGGGGAAGCTTAAATCAATGGATCGGTATTTTATTCTGGGAAAAGCATCTCTCCCTGCATTATGAACCTAATTTGATATATTTCAGTATTTAATAGAATTTGCTATCAGCAAGATGACTGTTTGATCGTGTCACAGCAACTAGAGGGCTTCTCAGAGGACCAAATCCCAGTTTGTTCTATTTTAACATTGTTTATTATACCAATAGCGTTAACCTGGATATTTTAAAAGAAAGGAAAAGAGTTATCTGACAATCTCATGAATATTTTCACTTTTCTGTTCCCTTTCATCCTTCTCTATATGCAGAAATAATTTTTACATGGATGGAATCACAGCTTAGATACCATTTTATATTCTAATCTTTATTTAATGTGATATTATATATTTTGCCATGTCGCTTCACAGCCTTCATATTTGTCCTTTTTGATGTCTACAGAATCTTCTATTATGCGGGCATACCATTTTTCACTTAACAGTTCCCCTATTCTTCTTCCCTTTATCTTTTTCCATTTTTTAAAATAGGTATGCTACCCCAAATGTCTTCATGCATACAGTCTTATTCTTCTGTTCAGTGTTTTCTTCAGATAAATTCCCAAGAATGGGATTACTTGGTCAGAGGCTACGAACATTTTATAGCGCTTGAAATTTACTGCCAAATTTGCAGCCAGCTTTTTTGCTTTTGGGGGGGAAATAAAACTTTAGGCAGAGCACCATTGCTGTTGAAGTTCACTCTCGAGTTCTTCTTCTGAGACTAAAACAAGGGGACTATGTATTTAGTAAAGATAAACCATAGAGGACAGCTTTGCACCTGGGCTGATTAGTTAATGGCTTCCTGGGGGAAAGCAAAATCCTGCATGGCAAAGCTGGGGAGTCAGGGGACTTTATCGCCTTTGTTTGACCCTGCAGCTGCCAACCATTTGCCATGTGTCAGGTATTGTCTTAGGGGCTGACTGTACCATGCATGTAGCACTCTCCAGTTGGCAGAACACTTTTATGTAGCATCTTCTTAGCTGAAACTCACAATAAACCATGGAGGCGAGCTTTATTATAATCACACTTTTTCTTTCAATTCATTGTGTAATATTTAAGAAACACAGAAAAGAATGAAGAAGACTACAACAAAGACTTGTGTATCTACCACCCTTTAATCCCCATTTTCCTAGGAGGATGTTGAGCCTTAGAGCAATTAGGTCACATGATTAGTAAGTAACAGAACCAAAAATGGAACCCAGGTCTGTCTGACTCCAAGTTCAGTCACCTTTTCTCTATATTATGTTGCACTGAGATTGGAGACCTGTAAGTTACAGCCCACTGAGATGCTGCTGGCAATTTTCATGGTTGTATTTTAATATAATTATAAATATATACAAATGTGCATCAGAGCTGGAAGGGACCTTAGAGGTCATTAAATCCAATCTCTTCCTTTTCATAAGGGCTCGAGAGAGGAAGGCACTCCCCAAGTCATACACAACTAGCCAAGTTGGGGAAGAATGCAGATCTCCTGATTCCTGGGCCTCCTTTTATTTAGGGCAAGAGAAAAAAAAATGTGTCTAGATAGTTGCTTCATTTTTCCGATGATTTTGGGAATTAACTTTTCTAACAAAAATATTCCCAACTAAAAAAAAATTAATGTAGGAAAAATTAAAAACTAGTACTTGATTTCCCATTGGATGGATATCTTCCATCTCTCAAGAATTATTATTTTACATGTAAATATACCAAGAGATGAAAACTTTGACTAAGATAACAGGGGCCAAGCTCTTCTCTCAGGAAAGAGACTCTGATATCTACATGCTGAGGGAGAGCAAATTGATTTGTACTGGATGTCATGCTCCTTTCTGTTTGCAAGGAGATGCAACATTGCTCTGGAGCAAGAGGACAGAGTCTGCCTCAGAAGACTGGGTTCAAATCCCAGCTTTTAGCAACTGTGTGACTTTGGGAAAACCATTTAACCTTATTTACAAAATAAGAGATCATAATATTTAACATGGAGATAATTTATACATTATTTTATAAAATATAAGATACTGGTGTTCATGTCTTGCCACATTATAAAATGCTTGCACCACCTCCTCTGGGCCTCCTCTCTTCTCTTTGACTTTTCCGTCTCCACAGCAGAGGAACGTGTATTTTGTACCAGGTGTAGGTCAGGTGTAGGTGTGTGCCAGGTGTAGGTCAATAGGAGTATGGAGCTGGGAGAACAAGGAAAAGAAAATCTGGATTCTTCTCAATGCTGGTTAGCATGAAAATACAAGAATGCACTTTGTATCAGGTCTTGCAGGGTGGCCTTTGCATTAACAAATGGAAATTACAGCCGCATTACCAACCCAGTGTGTCAAGATGGGAACATTTTTTCATTTGCCTGGATGTGTTTCCATGTCACTCTGAAAAAGAGTTGCTTCCTGATGGGGCTTTTGGAAGACCTCAGTCAGATAATGTGTGCAAAATAGTAACCACCCTGTTATTCACTCAATGTGGCTCTGTGACGGGAACTGTGTACTTCATCTGCATTATTCGCCCAAGCTGATCCTCCCAGAAACCCTGAATTGGGTATGATTATTATCTTCATTTTATAAGGAAACTGGGGCTCAGAAGTTAAGAGACTTACTCAAGGGGGCACAGTGAGTAAGTGACAGGACTGGGATTCAATCCCTGTTGTTGTTTAATACCAAAGGCCATGAACTACCTCTAAGAGGGAGGGCACTTTGGCTGTAAAATGCCATCCCAACTGGCAGAACAGGACACAGGCCTCCATTAGGGATTCAGGGTTTGTTTGTTTGGGTTTTTTTTTTTTTTTTTTTTTTTGGCTGCGTTGGGTCTTTGTTGCTGCACGCGGGCTTTCTCTCGTTGTGTTGAGCAGGGGCTACTCTTCGTTGCGGTGCGCGGGCTTCTCATTGCGGTGGCTTCTCTTGTTGCGGAGCACAGGCTCGAGGTGCGCGGGCTTCAGTAGTTGTGGCACACGGGCTCAGTAGTTGTGGCTCACGGCCTCTAGAGCACAGGCTCAGTAGCTGTGGCACACGGGCTTAGTTGCTCCACGGCATGTGGGATCTTCCCGGAACAGGGCTCGAACCTGTGTCCCCAGAATTGGCAGGCGGATTCTTAACCACTGAGCCACCAGGGAAGTCCAGGGATTCCGGGTTTTTTAAGATGTAACTGCCTCCTAAATTTTTCTGTCCTTTTCTAACCCTCTGCAGAACGACATGGGTTAAAAGAACCAAAGAGAGTGGAGGAGCTATGCAACAAGATCACAAGCAGCTTAAAAGAGCATCAGAGTAAGGGACAAGCTTTGGAGCCCACCGAGCCCAAGGTCCTGCGTGCCCTGGTAGAACTGCGGAAGATCTGCACCCTGGGCCTCCAGCGCATCTTCTACCTGAAGCTGGAAGACTTGGTGTCTCCACCTTCCATCATCGACAAGCTCTTCCTGGATACCCTGCCTTTCTGAGCAGGAGCAGCCTGAGCAGGGAGCTGCCTCATGTGCTAGCAGCCGCTTGCCAAGCAGCGGAGGGATGGGTCTGGACACCTACCATTTTCTGTCCTTCCTTAAGAGAAAAAGCAAGCTCCTGTAGAAATGAAAGACCTTTTTTTTCTTTTTTTTTTTTCCTGGCACTTTTCCTTACAACTGAAAGCCAGAAAACTTGCAGATTATTGTGTTGGGGTTGTGTTTTATATTTAGGCTTTGGGGTTGGGGTGGGGGGGGGGGGTGGGGTATAGTTCATGAGGGTTTTCTAAGAAATTGCTAACAAAGCACTTTTGGACAATGCTATCCCAGCAGGAAAAAAAATAATAATAATAATAACTGTTTTAAAACTCTTTCTGGGGAATACAATTATAGTTGGTTTGTATTTAAAAACAAGAACAGCCAAGGGTTGTTCGCCAGGGTAGGATGTGTCTTGAGATTGATCCCTTTAGAGTACACTTCTTGTATCAAGGGTACATATGTGGTGCAAACAAAGCAGAAATTCCCTCTTCCTAATTTCTTTCTTCCTTATTTTATTTTAACAAATGGTGAAAGATGGAGGATTACCTATAAATCAGACATAGCAAAATGATAATGGCTGTTCGCTTCCATATACAAGTGCAATTTTTAAAGTGCTGTCTTACTAAGTCTTGTTTATTAACTCTCCTTTATTTTATATGGAAATTGAAAGGAGGCAGTCATGTTAGCAAATGACACATGCTAATTTTCCTAGCAGAGGCTTTGTCCACCTGCCCTTTAGAACCCTTCTGAGGTATGGTCCATCCAAGAATTTAGGCCATTCTTGATGGATACAGATCCCCGCCCTGACTGTCCAACTGTCCTAAAGGGGGCTCAGATTATAAGATGGATTGCATACAGCTTTTTTTTTTTTTGTCATGTTCTGTAAATCCAGCCGGAGTTCCCTAAACTTTCTTCAGTTATAGAAACCGACTGACACATTCATTCAGAAGCCCCAGGAGCATTCAATGAGTTTTAAGCGTTTGAACCCTAGATGAGAACATGCAAATGAGTAGGAATGGATCATACAGGGTAAGCACCAGGGATAATAAGGTTTTTAAAATATATATAATTTAATTTTTGTTATCGGTTAAAGAGACAATTTTGGAGAACAAGCAAGTCTTATTATAAAAAAAAAAATAGTGTGAATGTAAGTACTTAGAAAGGATTAGTGGGCTGCGTTTCAACATTCCGTGTTCGTACTCCCTTTTGTATGTTTATACTGTTAATGCCATATTATTATGAGATAATTTGTTGCATAGTGTCCTTATTTGTATAAACATTTGTATGCACGTTATATTGTAATAGCTTTGCCTGTATTTATTGCAAGACCACCAGCTCCTGGAAGCTGAGTTACAGAGTACTTAAATGGGGTGTTCACAGTGAACTTGGATACACCAATTAGAAATTAAATAAGCAAATATATATATAAATATAGCAGGTTACATATATATATTTATAATGTGTCTTTTTATTAACCATTTGTACAATAAATGTTACTTCCCATGCGGTTATTTTTTGGTTCATTTGCAGTGACTTTTAAGGCAGTACTGTTTAGCACTTTGATATTAAAATTTTGCTTATGTTTTGCTAAATTCAAATAATGTTTGAAGATTTTTAGGTCTAAAGGTCTTTATATTATATACTCTGTATCAAGTCAAAATATCTTTGGCCATTTTGCTAAGAAACAAACTTTGAATGTCAAACTGATGTCACAGTAGTTTTTGTTAGCTTTAAATCATTTTTGCTTTAGTCTTTTTAAAGGAAAAAGAACAAAACTATGCTGTTTATATTGTCATTAAATTATACAATCAAACAAATGCCAAATGAATTGCCTAATTGCTGCAAAGGATAGCCGAGATAGCAAATCATATATGTTTTTTTCCAAGAGTCATTCTGATATTTGATCATATATTATGTTTGTGTGAGCTTTTGTGAGAGATTCTTATTTTTATATCAAGATGATAGGATCTGGAATGTTAGGATCTTGGAATGTTAGACTTAGAAGGGGCCTGACTTGTCAACTAGTCCACGCACCCTGAAATTCATAGAGGAGAAAACTGGGGCCCAGCAAAAGGCAAAGAGTTACCCAAGGTCAGACAGCTGGTAACAGAATCAAGACTAGGACCTAATCCTTCTTTCCATGGTCTTTTTACTTAATTTACTGCACCTATAGGGAAACAGGCTTTTAGAAATAACCACTAATATTTATTTACATTTTACCATGAAAAAGTAGTACTTTTGCAGGAATTTTTTTTAGCTTATATGCAAACACAATAAACATTATTAAATATCAGGAAAGCTAACGTTTCATACAAGGTAGCTTCAGACCAAATTCAAAATGAATTTGGATAAATTAGAAATACTGTGCATACATATAACCCTTTTGTGCACCATTAGTCTTGGAATGTTAATCCTTGTTTTTTGGTCATGTCTGTAAAGGAAAAACAAAATGAAAAAACAGAGCCCTAGAGAAATGCTGTCACTTTTCATTTTTACACCCATCAGATTTAAGGGAAAGACTTTTTAGCTGTTATTGGTTGGTTGGAAGGAATGAAGGTTTTTAGTTATAGGTCCAGACACTAGTGCTGAAAAATAAAGATTATAGCCAGTGTTCTTCTGTCTTCCATAGTTATTACAACTATGAGAGCCCCCCACCAAGTCATCTATCAATTCAAGTCTCTTTTTTAATCTTAATGTTGACACACAAGTTTATACAGAGTGGATGACCAAACTAGCTCAGAAGAGGACAGCAAGAATTAAAGCAGGTGATTCTTCCCTTGTGGGAGAGCTCTCTCAGTGCGAACATGCCTTCTGTGGGCGGAAATCAGGAATCCACCAGCTGTTAATGGAGAGTGCCTTGCTTTCATTTCAGACAGCAGAGTTTTCCAAAGTTTCTCTGCTCCTCTAACAGCATTGCTCTTTAGTGTGTGTTAACCTGTGTTTGAAAGAAATGCTCTTGTACATTAACAATGTAAAGTTAAATGATTAAATTAAATTACATTTTATCAATGGCTACTGGTGTGTTGAATAAGCACGCTTCATTTAACAGTATTTTCTTAACCATTTATATAATGGTATTTGCTGTGAACTCTTAAACGTACCCCAAATGGATTTTTTAAAAGGCTTACTAATGCTGAAAAATTAATAGGCATTCTGAATTGGAAATATATTAAACCTCACTGATTGGGAAGAAGGACATTCTAAATTCAATAACCATTTATTGACTACTTCCTGCAGGCAAAGCACAGTTGGGTGCTTTGAGGAGATACAAACATGCACAGTGTATGAAGTTTTTGCTTTCAACTGTATATAACATAAGTGGAGCTAACAATCTGTTGCCTAAACTTATCATTTAGGGGTATGAAGGATTTATTTCTATATCAAGATGACAGGATATCAGTTGTTTGTGAACCAGAATTTACAAGAATCAGGGTTAGAGTTCTCAAAGATTGATTGGTACTCTCTGCCTTTTTGCTGAAGCCATTACTATTACATTGCTTAGAAACCCCTCTGTGGGCAATGCAAATACAACTTTTATTCAGCTCTACCCCAAACACATATTCCAAGTTAGTACAAATATGGTTTTTTTTGTGTGCACTGATAGCTCAAAACTAGAAACGTGGGAGCTCTCATGATTTTCTTCATTAGTTCATGCATAGAGTATTTTCTAAGTGCTGTGTGTGGTCTAGGAGCCAAACCCTTCTTCCTGCTTCTTGCCAGTGCCTTCATTTCCTCAACTATAAAATACAGTAAGGGGCTTCCCTGGTGGCGCAGTGGTTGAGAATCTGCCTGCCAATGCAGGGGACACGGGTTCGAGCCCTGGTCTGGGAAGATCCCACATGCCACGGAGCAACTGGGCCCGTGAGCCACAACTACTGAGCCTGCGCGTCTGGAGCCTGTGCTCCGCAACAAGAGAGGCCGCGATGGTGAGAGGCCGCGATGGTGAGAGGCCCGCGCACCGCGATGAAGAGTGGTCCCCACTTGCCGCAACTAGAGAAAGCCCTCGCACAGAAACGAAGACACAACACAGTCATAAATAAATAAATAAAAGAACGTGAATTTCTAAAAAAAAAAAAAAAAAAAAAAAAAAATCTAAAATACAGTAAGAAGAGAATGAGAGATACAGCTGAGCACCATCTTGCATACAAATTCAAATATAGGTGCTTGGCCCAAAGGGAAAAAAGAAAGGGGGAGTGGGGAAGCTCCTTTTTTGGGACTCTAGGGGCAAAAGTTTGGTTTGAATGGGGAGGGAGGCAAGGAAGATCAGTTCTAGATAAGGGGCATTTATTTGCCTGCGGTTGAATTTGCATAAGTTAAATTCACAAAGATAACGCAAGAAGCTAATTGTTGACTTTAAAAAAAATTGCAGTAAAACACACATAAAACTTATCATTTTAACCATTTTTAAGTATCCAGTGATGTTGAGTACATTCATATTGTTTAAGCAATCTCCAGAACTCTTCATCTTGCAAAACTGAAGCTCTGTTCCTATTAACAATACCTCCCCATTCCTCCCTCCCTCAGCCCTTGTAACCAATATTCTTCTTTCTGTCTCTGTGAATTTCACTACCCTAGGTACCTCATATGAGTGGAATCACACGGTATTTGTCCTCTTGTGTCTGGCTTATTTCACCTAACATAATGTTCTCAAGAGTCATCCATGTTGGAGCATGTGTCAGAATTTCCTTCCTTTTTAAGGCTAAATAATATTCCATACCACATAATATACCACATCTTGTTTACCTATTCACATGTCATTGGACACTTGATTTGCTTCCCCCTTTTGGCTATTGTGAATAATGCTGGTATAAACATGGGTGTACAAATATTATCTTTTCAAGACTTTGCTTTCAATTCTTTTGGCTAAATGTTGACCTTTGAGCTTAAGTATTATGTAAATTATTTTCAAAGATAATCTTGATTATATGTGATTTTTTGTGGGGTTTTTTTTTTGCCTTAGGCACTGATTTCAGACCCTCCCCATTTCCTTCTCTCAGGTAGCTCCATGAGCAAGCTGCTTATAAACCTTTGTTCTAGGACTAGGAGAAAAATGGGAAAGACTAAAATCAAAAACAGAAAAGACTGAAATCTAAGAGTATTAAATGGTCCATCATCTTGTCCAAATACTTTTCTTTGAAAAAGCCCATACTTTTCTTTGAAAAAGCCCATACTTTCAGCCCAATGGGTTGAAAATCTCATCATGTTTCAAAGAGGATTTTTGCACCTTCTATTATATGACACACCTCACCATGAACAAAATTCTTCAAAAGATATTTAAGAAAATTATTCCTCAGGGTCATAGCTGAGTTGTACCGTGACACTAACATAGACAATACTTTTTGTTTGTGTGTTCTGTTTGGTTAGTGTTGCAAGCACACTCATTCCTGTTTAATTTTTTTAACTCTGCGCATTTCATGACTCCAACTGGGAGCCCAAGGATCACTGGCCCTTTACCCGATTACCTGCTATGATGCTAGTCATCCTCCAGGCTGGGGCTCTAAGGGCATTTGATTCGAGGAGAAGAGGAGACTCAACATTTATTAGGCAACTATTATGTGTGCCAGATACTCCAGTAGATATGCTCATACATGATCACACTTAATGCTCACTACTTCTGAGAAGGTGTCATTATTCCCTGTCTGAAAATGGGGAAAGAGGCTAGGAGAGGGTGAGTACCTTGCCCAAGAGCCCATGGGATTTGAACACATGTCAATATGGCTCTGCAACCCCTGGCAGTCTTCCTGGTGCTTGGTCTTTAGACCCCTGCTCCTCTCTGAAGCAGAGAGAGCATTTACCCTCAGTTCCTTGCTCATCAGCAAGTGGTAAGAAACTCTACCCAAGCACCAGAGCTACCAGTTTATAGAGTGACACAACCTCATTTTCTCTTTCTGTCAAATTTATCACCTGTCCTACTAATTCTTCAGATTCCTTGACTCATGACCCTCACCGTTTTTTTGCCAGGTACTCTAACTTTGTCCCTCACCAGGCTTAGACCCACAGAGTCTTGTAATAATGAAGCCCTGCTCCACTTTTGGAATCCCTTTCTGATGCTTCCCCCTCTAAACACAAATGTTCTCTATACTCAGAATGGACTGCAATCATTCAACCCCTCACAACTCTTTCCTGCCCCAGTCAACTTCCCAATTTCCAGCTGATTTAAAACTTACACTGAGCACTATAGTCAACAGCTTAAAGGTCGTCCTCCTTCAAATTCTATAGCCACTTCTCTGTTCCCTTCTGACCACGTTCAGTAAACCCACAAAGACCAGCCTCATCAGCCCCATAATCTGCTTTCCTTGTCCCTGCAGAGAGTTGCTGGAGCAATGCAGAGAGCCAGGCAGTCCTTGACCATCTCAGAGTTGTTCTCTTCCCAGCAGCCTGGCCTTCATTTTGCCCATTGAACATATGAGTCTCCTAACACACTTTCTACCTTTTATTCCTAAAATCCTAATTTCTTCCCCCTGATCATTTCATCCTTGCACATTTTTCTTGCCAGTTTCTAATCAATTGTTCAGAATTATACAAAGGTGTTTATAAGTATATATTAAAAAAAAGACACGTAAATATACTAACCTAACATAGCTGCTTTCATATGTTTCATTGTCCATATGAACATACTTAGGTTTTTCTTCTTATTTAAAAAAAATAAAGAGTACATCCTTATATATTTGCATTTTTGCTTCTTACATTGCCAAGAGATTCTATGGGAAACTAAAATAATATAAAATTGGAAAAATAAAACCGATTGAAAAGAAAAAAGTAAAATAATTCATATATACAAAAAATGAAACTGACTTAAAACCAAAAAATAATTATAAAATGATTTATACATACAAAACAGTAATATAACAAACATCTATGAACTCACCACCCAACTCTAGAACTGTTGGAATCTCTATGCTTCCCTAATTGTATTCCCCCCTTCTCCCCAACAGCCTGAATTTTGGTTTATCATTGCATATGTATATATTCCTAAACAATTTACTGTTTAGAGTTACACTTTTAAAATTTTATATTAGTTGTATCGTAAGGTATATATTCTTCTGCAACTTGTTTTTCTCTTTGCTCAAAATTATGTTTATCTATCCACAGATGAATGGATAAAGAAGATGTGAGCTATATACATACACACACACACACACACACACACACACACACACACAATGGAATATTACTCAGCCACAAAAAAGAATGAAAGAATGCCATTTGCAGCAACATAGATGGACCTAGAGATTATCATACTAAGCAAAGTAAGTCAAACAGAGAGAGACAAATATCATATGATATCCTTTGTATGCAGAATCTAAAAAAAAATTATACAAATGAACTTATTTACAAAACAGAAGTAGACTCACAGACATAGAAAACAAACTTATGGTTATCGAAGAGGGTAGGGGTAAATTAGGAACTTGGGATTAGCAGATACAAACTACTATATGTAAAATAGATAAACAACAAGGTCCTACTGTATAGCACAGGGAACTATATTCAGTATACTGTAATAGACTATAATGGAAAATAATCTGTATATGTATAACTGAATCACTTTGCTCTACACCAGAAACTAACACAACATTGTAAATAAACTATACTTCAATTTTTAAAATATATTTATCCATGATTTCATATGGCTCTAATTCATTAATTTTCACTGCTTTGTAGTACTTCTTTTAATACATTATCATTTCTTTATTCACTGTCCTGTCAATGGTTATTTAAGTTGTTTTTAAGTTATTATTTAAGTTTCCATATTCTTACTATTACAAGCTATAATATCAGGAACATTTTTGCACACATCTCCTGATAAACATAGGCAAGAATTTTTCTAGGCTAGTGGTTTTCAAAGTGTGGTCCCAGGACCAGTAACATCAGCATCACTTGGGAACTTGCTAGCAATGTAAATTCTCAGGTCCCACCCCAGACCTACTGAATCAGAAACTCTGGGGATAGGGCTTAAGAATCTGTATTTTAATAAGCCCTCCAGGTGATTATGATGCATGCTAAAGCTTGAGAATCACTGCTCTAGGATTACCAAGAAGTAGAATTGCTAGGTTATAAGGTATGCAAATCTTCTCCTTTACTGGATATACCAATATTCTTCAAAAGTGGTTGTACCAATTTACACTCTCAACAGCATTGTATGAGGGTTCCATCTGTTCTACATCTTCCCCAACACTTGGATTCATCAGGGTTTTTTATTTTTGCTAACTCAGCGTTTATAAAATGGCACCATGTTGTGCTTTATACAATTATGAATAGAGCTGCCTATTTACCTACAAGCCTTTGTGTGAACATGCTTCATTTTTCTAGAGTAAATACGTAGGAGTGGAATTGCTGGATAGGTTTAACTTCATAAGAAACTGTCAACCCTTTTTACATAGAAATAGAATATTTAGCCTGGCACATGGCTACTCAAGATAAACACATTTCTCAGACTTCCTTGCAGCTAGGGGTGGTCTTGGCACTGTGTTCTGGTCAATGGGATATAAGTGATATTGTCATCTGTGTACTATGTCCTATATGCCACTCTCTCCTTCCAGATGGCATTTGACAGTGGCCTTCTAGAGACAACATTACTATTGTCTGGCCCCAGAAAGTGGCTTTATGGGTGGAAATTTCAGCTTGGAGAAGAATCAAGAGTAGTATCATAATAGGTGATATTTTAGGATGACTTGTACCTAGGGCTGGTCCTGGAATATGTCTGATTGGTATTGTAACCCACATGTTAGCTGGGGCCTCTTCTCCTTAGGATCTAGAAGGGATTGTTTTGAACTCCCTATTCCACAAACAGTGAGGTCCAAAGACCTCCTCAAGATATCTGCAAATTCTGCCAATTTTTACATTAGCTCTGGCTTCAGTTTCCCACTTCTGTTTGCTTAGCTCTGTTAATGGACTGTCTTGCTGTACTGCTGATGTCATCCCTATTTCTGGTGTTGCTCTAGAAGTAGAACCATCTCCCTACCCCATCAGTTAGCTGTGGTTGAAGAGGAACATGCATTGACCCTTCAGAAAATATTGTGACCTGAATAGTTTAAATCTGAAGGGGCTATAAATATAGTGGCACTGTAACTATCATGTCTAGTATAGTAGGAAGCTTGACTTGACTCATGAAGCCATTGTGGAGGGTAGTTTTGGGAGAATCATCCTTAGTACCTAGCACAGTGCCTGGTTTACCAGAAACCCTTAGAAATGCTTACTTAGTAAATTCAAGTTAGATATTCATTGATGGAAGTGGGAGATGGAAACCACATCATATTCCCAAGAGATAGACTATGTCATGATTTTCGAAGTTGGTATCTAGAGCCAAAGTGTCTAGTCTCATATTTTTCTGAACTTCAATGCCAAAGAGAGAGAGAGAGAGAGAGAGAGAGAGAGAGAGAGAAAATCAACACAACCTCAAGGAAGGTTTGTTTTTTCCCTTCCCTTTAGAAAGCAGCTGTCAGTTTAACTTATCCCAAAATACTGTCAGTGATGAGCATGACTGAAAATGCGTTTTATCTGTAATTAGAGAGATTACATTAAACACTATTATTTGCAGACACACATTGAATTAACTCTAATCGAGGCTAGCAAATAGTAGAGCCTGCCTATTTTTCACCTCAAAATTTTTAGAAAATTGTGACAGTTGACACACGAGGGACAATGCTGACAAGATTTCTTTCCATCAAATGCCAGACAGTAATTGCAATTGCCTTTAAAAATGTTTTAAGCAGTTTCGTTAGTAAATCAGAAGTTGCCACAAATCATGCTGATAGTTTCTAAACATGGAGGTTGTTGACTGTGCATTCCAATATGAGTTTAATGAATTGATTTTCTAAGGAATTTAACTTTGCATGTTTTCAGGTGTAATTAATTCACTCTGATTAATGTGATTAGCATAGATATCAGTGGATTACACATGATGCCCTCTATTTATTCACTTATATTTAATCTGCCACACTGTCCATTGGGAAATTATATATGTGTCTTTTGGGGGAAACATCTTGCTCACGGCTCTGATCACATTGGATTTCTGCAAAGCAGAATCCTGGTAGGAATTCATTGATTATTTACAGGCTATGCAGCAATGTACTTTTGTTTGAGGGACCTATTAAAGTTTACACAGTTCCAGGCTTTAAGGAGCTTATAATCCAGAGGGGAAGATGAGACAAACATTCCGATGCAAGTCACACACAAGGAAGAATGACTGTCCTCAAATTCTTCTTTTTCTGAGCACTTCTCCCCTACTCCCCTTAAATAATGCTATTACTTAAGGTATGTCAATGGCCCTCCTCTTCTCCAGTGCTTCCCACTATCCTGGGCACTCTTATTTGTGGCTTCAACTACCACTCCCAAATCTATATCTCTAACTCAGTCCTTGCAGATGCCTCCAGGTAGCTTCACCTGGATATCCCACGGGTACTCCAAATTTAACATACCAAACCCCAATCTCCATCCAAACTTGCCCCTCCTGTCTTCCCAATCTCTATAAATGGCTCCTCCATCCACCCAATCAGCCAAGCTATACTATTATTGTGAGTCTCAGGACAAGAAGAAATTCATTTATTTCCCATCGTTCTCAAAATTTAACATTCATTTTAACGTTCATTAGAATCATCTGGAAAGCTAATTAAAGCACAGCTTCCTGAGACTCGTGCCCAGAAATTCTAATTCAGCAGCCTGGAATGGGATCCATGAATTTGCATTTCTAACAAGCTCACATGTGACACCAATGCTGTTGGGCCAGGGACCACAGTTTGAGAACCATTGCCCTAGATAATGAATATAACATAGACACATTTCCATGAGCCGTGAAATCCCTACTCGGTGAGCAATCACTGCCAGAGAATGAAGGCCCAGGAAGTAAATCTCCTCTGGAGAAAGCCTCTCTGCATCAACCAGAGGCAGTATGAATTAATGAAAAGGCATGTGATTTAATTATTCCTTCATCCATTAACTATGTATGAGTGCCTACTCTCTGCGAGGCACAGTGCAAGGCACTGAGCTATGCTCTGAGATACAGTGCTGAGTAAAACCATGACACAATCCATGTTTTAACAAGTGAACTCAGGCACTCCACTGAGACTTAAATAATCTGTAAAATGGGGACTGTACAGACTTTATGAGAGATATCAAATAGAGGACTAAAGTAAATGTCTAATTCAGCACCTGGCACACTGATTCTCAAAAAGGATGCTGAATAATTGGTAATTAGTTCTTATTTTTTCATGTGAGAATTAGCCACTCTAAAGTGCTATGCAAATGCTAGTTGTAATTATTTTTAGCATTATTTCATAGACTCCTCAATGAGTTTACCCAGGTAGTTTTTGATTAAAAAAGAGTATTGGTTTATTTATTTATCTGTATATACATAGAAAGAAGTTCTGGAAAGATATTTAACAAATTGTTAACAGTATTTATTTCTCTGTGGAATAATTATGATTACTCTCCAAAGATTAATCTATATTTTCTAGTTTTTTTACTTCTTTCTCTTTTTCTT